>NW_027441238.1:0-1000 GCF_949628215.1 Phalacrocorax aristotelis | reverse complement strand
TCCTTCCTTCCTTCCTTCCTTCCTTCCTTCCATTTCCTTCCTTTACTCAATTACGTGCTTCCTTCCTTCCTTCCTTCCTTCCTTCCTTCCTTCCTTCCTTCCTTCCTTCCTTCCATTTCCTTCCTTTACTCAATTACGTGCCTTCCTTCCTTCCTTCCTTCCTTCCTTCCTTCCTTCCTTCCTTCCTTCCTTCCTTCCTTCCTTCCTTCTTTAAATTTCCTTCCTTCCTTCCTTCCTTACATTTCCTTCCTTCCTTCCTTCCTTCCTTCCTTCCTTCCTTCCTTCCTTCCTTCCTTCCTTCTTCAACTTTCCTTTCTTCCTTCCTTCCTTCCTTCCATTTCATTCCTTCCATCCTTCCGTTTCATTTCTTCCTTCCTTCCATACATTCCCTTCCTTCCTTCCTTCTTCCTTCCCTTCCTTCCTTCCTTCCTTCCTTCCTTCCTTCCTTCCTTCCTTCCTTCCTTCCTTCCTTCCTTCCTTCTTCACCTTTCCTTGCTTCCTTCCTTCCTTCCTTCCATTTCCTTCCTTCCTTCCTTCCTTCCTTCCTTCCTTCCTTCCTTCCTTCCTTCCTTCCTTCCTTCCTTCCTTCCATTTCCTTCCTTCCTGTGGGAAACTATAGGCTTGAGTCCACATGTGGGTCCCCTGATAAGGTGTTTGAGATAGAAAGCGGGCTGGAGGATTATAGGTACGCGATGGAATTAGCTTGACTACAGACCCGGCGTCAGACCCGATGATGGGAAATTACAGAGAATCTGCAAGTCACCAGGAGGAGGAAGAAAGGCGAGAGATATCTCGGCCTTGAGAGCAAAGAAGAAAGGCAGGGATATCTCTCGGCCTTGAGAGCATCCGACAAGAACAAGGAGTTTAGGCACGAAGTACAGAAATAGACTGTTCGTTAAGGAGGTGTCGCAACCCGTATTAAGTAATTGTTGAAGCTTGTTTACAAGAGCATATAAAAGCGCTGTGACTTAAAATTAAAACTGAAGCTTGCTCTATCACT
>NW_027441237.1:0-138920 GCF_949628215.1 Phalacrocorax aristotelis | reverse complement strand
CGATCGACAGTAATGACGGTCACTGTTTCTTCTTTCCCTCTCCCAGAGACCGTGCTGAGGACGTGGTTGTCTGTCCTTCCCCCGGGGATGCCGTTGCCTGCGGCCGTCTCAGGCTCGCGTGGCTTCTCTCTGCCCGTCCTCGCCGCGCAGGGCCAAAAAGGGATAGACAAAGCCCTTCCCGGCTGCGGACAGGAGCTGCCTCAGCTGAAGCTGGAGACGCCAACGAAAGGTAAAGAAGAAGAAACTGAAGGTGCTCTGGCTGCCAGCTGCCTTCCTGCCGCAGGCAAGAGAGAGCCTGTCCATGCAGGTGGGGGAGGAAGGATCCCCCTTCATAGCCCGCAGCGGGCCAGGCCACCAACGTGCACCGTAGGGTCTGTACGCGTAACCCGGAGTTGGGTACGGGCGTGTAGTGCACGAGCGAGCTAGGCTACGTGCCTAGGAAGCCTCATCTGGTAAGAGCTGTAAGACACCCACGTATTCTCTTCAGGTGGAGGACGGCCTAGAGTCTGGAGCTGCAGAAGAGGCAGGGAGGAGAGGAGGGGAAAGAAGCATCTGAACGGCTAAATTGTGCCAGCAGCGCTGAGAGCGAGAGTCGCGGTGAGTCCTGGGCCACTGGGGCCCCGTTGCCTCTCTTGTGCGTCCTGGGCCCTCCCTGTCTCTCCCCCGGCCCCCTCTCTTTCCTTACCTGCTGCAAAATTTACTTTTTTTTTTTGCGCCCCCCCCCCCCCCCCCCGCACCTTCTTTCTCCATCTCGCTCTGAGTGTCTCCCTGCCTCCCCGTCTTTTCAGTCCTCCCTCTCTCTGTCCTGTAGCATGTGGCTCCTTTTTCTTTCTCCGCCTCTCTCTGCCTGGCTCTGGCTCCGTTTTTTTTTTTTTTTATTCCTCCTGCTCTGTCCTGTAGCCTGTCGGTGTTTTGTTGTTCTCTGGCTCTCTTGATCTGACTCCCTGTGTTACCGAAAAACGCGTTAAAATCGGAAACGACTCCTCAACACCAATTTAGTATTAAAGAGCAGGCATTCTTTATTCGCGGTGCCGGATGCACGGGGGATCGCTCCTCCTGGCGTGCGTACCTCACGCACCTTTCCCGTACAATTTGTAGATCAATGTTTTACGTATTCATACATATTCATTATTGTCCTGTCTGCTGATTGGTACAAACTTGCTCGTTCCGTATGTCAGTCACTGCGCAGGCTCGGTTGTCCTCTTCCGTTGTTCTCTTCTGTTACTTGGGTCGGTGGTGGTCTGTGAGTCGGTGGTCGCGATCTCCCCCTGCCGGAATTACCTTTTAGCTTCTCGGCTCTTACTCTTGGCAGTCTTGGCTAGTTTTCTCAGTCCGCTAAGCGAAACCGCGTTTTGTCATCCTTTTCTGACAGAAGCATGTTGTCTGTTGTTCTGCTGACATTAACGATCGCCTAGGCACTAAAATGCAGATCGACAGGTGCGCTGATTGGTACGCTCCATGTTCCCGTAATGGAACACCGTCTCTGGTTGATTTCATCGCTTTGGTTACATTTCCCCTGTTTGGAAGTTCTGAAATAATAATTTTCTCAATACTTCCATCCTAGATCAATAATATTCCACTATGTCAGTTTAGTGTTTGCTTCATGTTCTGAAATTTTTCACTTGATTGTGGTCTCCAGGGTGTATGCAGGTCCCATTTTCTACCCAAAATTTTATTAATTTGTTGAAGTACCTCTGCAAAAAAATGTGGTGCTCTATCAGAGGACATTCCCGTTGGCACTCTAAATCTTGGTATTATTTCTTTCAGCAACGTCTTAACTACTACTCTAGCTTTGTCGGTGCAGCACGAGAAAGCTGCTGGCCATCTAGAAAATTTGTCAATCAGCACTGACAAATACTGCTCTATCTATTTTGTCTGGGTAACTCAGAGAACTTAATTTGCTAATAATTTCTGGGAGAATTTTTTGTTTTGTTACTCCTAAAGGTTGTTTCCTTTGGTTCAGGGGATTATTTCTAGGACAGATTGGACACTTAGCTACTATGGGTTTAACTATTCTTGTCGTGCCTACACACGCTACAGATGTTTTTAAACTCAAAACCGTAGCGCCTACAGCCTAATGTGTTTGCTCATGGTTTTCTTTTGCAAGTTCTGTCATAACTTGTGGGGTGGTTGTTGTTATTACTTGTTTTTCTGGTGTTACCTACCATCTCTCTGTGTTTTGTGATGCTTCCAATTGTTCTGCTAATTGCTCATCCAATTTATTATATCTCGGTTTCAACTTTGGAATTCTGATCTGTTTTACTGGTACTAGTGCAAGGATACCTTGCTCTGCAGTCCTCTTTGCAGCTTTATCGGTCAGTCGTTTGCTTATGTTTACAGCCGTCTGGCCAAATTGATGAGCTTTGCAACGCTTTACCGCCACTTCTTTTGGTTTCTGCACGTCTTCCGGAAGTTGGAGAATTTCTTCTTTATGCTGTATTGATGATTCTTGGGCTGATGGCAGTCCTTTCTCCTTCCCAATAGCTCCATGATCGTGGATCACACCAAATGCACGTTTGGAATCAGTCTAGATATTTATCCTTTGTCCTTCTGCCATTCGCAGAGCTCGCTTCAATGCTACCAATGCTGCTTTCTGTGCTGAGGTGTTTGCAGGCAGCACCCCTGACTCCATTCCCTCGGCGGCGATAACGACAGCATATCCGGCCATTCGCTTCTCTTCTCGCCCAGAGCTTCTTCCATCTGTAAACAACTCCAGATCAGGATTTTCCCAGAGGTTTGTGTCTCAGGTCTGGTCTGCTGGAATAGACTTGTTCAATAGTTAGCAAGCGATCGTGTTCTAAATTGTCCGTAAGGTTTTCTGTTGTTAAAAACATAGCAGGATTCAGTATAGCAGTAGTCTTCGATTCCACATTGTCTTGTTCTAACAGAACAACTTGATATTTCAACATTCTGCTAAGGGATAGCCAACGACCCCCCTTTTGTTCTAAAACAGTCACCGCTATGTGCGGGATATATACTGTCATCTTCTGTCCCATTGTTAACTTTGGGGCTTCCCGGATCGGCAGCGCTGTTGTTGCTACTGCCCGTAAACACCTAGGCCATCTTTTACTCGCATGGTCAGGTTGTTTGGAGAAGTAGCCCACAGGTCTCTTCCAGGTTCCCAGTCGCTGTGTCAGCACTCCAAGGGCTAAATGTTGTCTTTCGTGGACAAACAACTCAAAAGGTTTAGCGAAATCAGGTAGGCCTAATGCAGGGGCCATCATCGAGGCTCTTTTCAGTTCTTTGAATGCCGTTTGGCATCCGGGCGTCCAGGTTAAATATTTATCCTTTTGAGTCTTTCAATGCCTCAAATAATGGTTTTACATACAGTCTATAGTTCAGAATCCAGAGCTGATGCTATTTCATTGTTTTCAGAAAAGCTCTCAGTTCCTTTGGGCTGCTAGGTTCGGGAATTTGACAAATAGTTTCTTTCTTTTCACTTTCTAATTGTCTTTGTCTTTGAGATATTTCAAATCCTAAATAAATGGCTGCTTCTTTTCCTATTTGGGTTTTGTTTCTGGAAACTCCGCATCTTCCTTGGCCCAGAAAATCTAAAAATTTCAAAACATTTTTCTTTACTTTGTGCCGCTATCAGAATGTCATCCGCATTCTGTAACAAGATGCCTCTCCCTGGGTTCTGTTTTTTCTATATCTCTAATTTTTTTTTGCCAGCTGAGTCTCAAGTATCGTAGGACTATTTTTAAATCCTTGTGGAAGTACGGTCCATGGTAGCTGTGTCTTTCATTCTGTGGTGGGGCTTTCCCATTGCAAAGCAAATAGGCTTTGACTTTTTATGCCTGGAGGTATGCAAAAGAAGGCGTCCTTCAAATCTAGTACAGTAAACCATTTATGCTCCTCCTTTAAAAGAGGTCAGTAAAGTGTATGGATTAGCTACTACCGGATGTATATCTTGGACCACCTGATTTATAGCCCTTAAATGGTGAACTAGCTAATACTCTTTGCCTCTAGATTTCTTTACTGGCGACACAGGAGTACTATATTCTGATTCACATTCCACTAAAAGCTCATATTCTGAAAAATTTTATAATTAACTTCTGTAATCCTTTTCGAGCCTCTCGCTTAATAGGGTATTGTTTTTGTCTTACGGGCTTGGCTCCAAGCTTTAAGGTTACTTTTACCGGCTCTGCCCACTTAGATCGCTCCGGAGCTCCGCTCGCTCAAACCAAAGGAATTACTACGTTTTCCACTTCCTCGGGAACCTGTTCCTCCCTGGAGGAATCCTGTAACATAAACGCTCTCGCCTCTGTGGCTTTTGATTCTGGTATTAGTGATTTAATCTCTCCATCTTTAAAAGTTACTTGAGCATCTAATTGACCTAATAGATCTCGTCATAACAGAGGCAGTGGACATTCAGGCATATGCAGAAACTGGTGAGTTGCCCATTGCTTCTCCAATTTAAACTTTAATGGCTCTGAGAGGGGCTAATTTTTCTTTGCCCTGTTGCGCTAGCAACATCTACTGATTTATGATCAAATTTCTCTTCACGTGTATTCAATACCAAATAAGTGGCTCCCGTATCTACCAAAAATTCTATTTCTTCATTCCGTAGCTTCAGTGTAACCAGGTGTTCAGCTAGGGTTGATTCCCCTGGTCTCCTTCATGCCAAGCTACTTCAAGCATTTAACCCAGATCTCTGGATTCAGGTTGTTCTAGTTTCTGAAGGTTGTTTTCTCTCCCCCCGCCCCCATCTGGGGCTGATTGTCTTATGAATATAGAGACCAGCTGAATTGCTTTTTCTGGTTTTTCTGGGTTCAAATGAGTATATTTTCTGGTGGTCACCTTCAGTCTTTCCATAAAGGCTGAAGGGGACTCACTTAATTCTTGTCTCACTTCATAAATTTTGACCAATTTATTGCTTTTGGCATTGCTTGTCTTACTCCAAATAAAATCTCTCTCTGACATCTAGTCAACATTCCCCTGGGTCCTGGCTGATTAGGGTCCCACTCGGGATTTGTAGATGGAAAATTCTTATTCATTGTTCTCTGTAAATTCCCGTTAGCATGTGCTCCCTGCACCTGCCTTCTGGCTGTATTCCATACTATTTTCTTGTCAGTTTCATCAAGCGAAGTATCCAGTATCACAAGTAGAGCAACACTCTTTCAAGTTCTCACCACGTTTTCCTCTTTTCAGAAACATTGCCGTAGAATCTTGTGGACATACCTCACGCTGTTTCTGCTGCTTGGGATGATTCCACGGTGTAAAGAACAAATCAACATATGCCACTTCTTCCCATTTGCCTTCCCTTTTTACAAAACAACATTAATTGCAAGATGGTACGATATTGCAATGTCTCGTGTTCTGGCCATTTGTGCCCACCTTCCAATTGATACGTTGGCCACCAATGATTGCAATATTCAGTTAATGGTTTCCGAGTTAGTGGGTCACCGCCCCCGACGTCTTTCCAGTGCTTCAAAATACATCGCAAAGGTGTTCTCTGTGGGATAGGTTTCCTACTCAGTAATGCTCCCGTCTCCCAGTCGACTAGTAGTTGTGATAGTGCACTATCACAAATACTAGTCAGAGGGACTCCAACCCCCGTTAGAGGTCTCACTGGAAATCTGCCACTGGGATCTGTAGCCCCCTGCTAGATATCCCTGGAGACTTCAACCCCCTGTTGAAGACTCCCCTACCCTCAGGTCCCGCTCCACAGGCTTTCGCCTAGCAGAGACTTACCAACCGAGGCACCTCTTGGCCCCGACCCTGCGTGGCTTTCGCCGCGCCTTACGGGCAGGCCTGTGGGACTCAAACCCGCTATCCTATCCTATGTGGGAAACTAACCCCACGTATTATTCTACCTAAGTTTCTTCTTCAAAGAATGCCTTGTTTACCTCAATCCAGGGGATCTTGCTCAGAATTCTCTGGCCCGGGGATCGGAAGCTCTCCCGGAGAATTCCTCGGGGCCGGCTGCAGGTCCCACGATCCCACGGATCCGTCGAGATTCAAAAGCAGGTTCCCACCTGGGGTGCCAAAACTGTTACCGAAAAACGCGTTAAAATCGGAAACGACTCCTCAACACCAATTTAGTATTAAAGAGCAGGCATTCTATATTCACGGCGCCGGATGCACGGGGGATCGCTCCTCCTGGCGTGCGTACCTCACGCACCTTTCCTGTACAATTTGTAGATGAAAATTTTACATACTCATACATAGTCGTTATTGTCTTGTCTAGCGATGGGTACAAACTTGCTCGTTCCGTATGTCAATCACTGCGCAGGCTCGGTTGTCCTCTTCCGTTGTTCTCTTCTGAGTAGGTGGTGTTACTTGGGTCGGTGGTGGTCTGTGAGTCGGTGGTCGCGATCTCCCCCTGCCGGAATTACCTTTTAGCTTCTCGGCTCTTACTCTTGGCAGTCTTGGCTAGTTTTCTCAGTCCGCTAAGCGAAACCGCGTTTTGTCATCCTTTTCTGACAGAAGCATGTTGTCTGTTGTTCTGCTGACATTAACGATCGCCTAGGCACTAAAATGCAGATCGACAGGTGCGCTGATTGGTACGCTCCATGTTCCCGTAATGGAACACCGTCTCTGGTTGGTTGATTTCATCGCTTTGGTTACACCTGTTCCTGTTGTTCAGTTTCTTCTTTTTTGGCTTTGTGTGATTCTCTCTGTGATTCTGTTTTTCTCTGCCTCGCTTTTCCCAGCTCCCCGTCCCTCACTTTTAATGCCCGTTATCCTTCACCAGCACACTCTCCCTTGGTTCCCATCCTCGTTTCTGAATTCCTCCTGCTTTGCCACGTAGCCCGTGACTTTTTTCTTAATCTCTCTCTGTCTGCCTCAACGCTCCCCCCGTGCTTTTTAATTCGTCTTCTCTGCTCTGTACCCTGCTACTGTTCTTGCCTTTCTGAGTTCTTCTCTGTCCAGCTCCCTTTCCCTATTCATGAATTCCTGTTCTTCCTGCAGCCACCGCTGTTCCCTGTGACCTCCATCTCTCTCTGTCCAGCTCCCTGTCCCTAGGTTTTAATTCCTGCCTCTGCCCGCTGTAGCCTGTCTAGATGTTTCTCTCGGCCTCTCTCTCTGTCCGGCTCCCTCTCTCTGTGTTCTAATTCCACGTTCTCTGTCACGTGGACCCGTGCTATTTGTTTGTCCTCATCTCTCTCTGTCCAGCTCCTTGCTGCGACGTTTTATTTCCTCATTTCCTCCCTCTCTGTCTTTGTAGCCCATTGCTGTTGGTTTGTTTTTTTTTCTTTTTTTTCACTTGTTTCTTCATGTGTCTCTGTCTGCCTCCCAGTCCCTGATCTTTAATTCCTCCTTCCCTGTAGGCCGCTGTTCCTTTTTTCCATTCTACATTGTGTTCTCTTTGGTCTCGTGTTCTTATTCATTGATTCCCTCCTCGCTGCCCTGTGGCTTGTCCCCATTTTATTGTTGCTTCTCTCTCCCTCTCTCTGGCTTCTTGCCCCTGTTTTTAAAATTCCTCCCTCTCTTCTCTCTTCCCTGTAGGCCGTGTGATCTTTAGCCTTTCTCCATGTCTTTCTGCCCAGCTCTCTGTGTCTATTCATTAATTCTTCCCTCTCTGCCCTGTAGCCTGTAGCTCCTGTCCTTTCTCCATCTTGCTGTCCCTGGCTCCCGCGTGACCCTATGCTAGAATTGTTTCTCTCTTCTCTCCGTACGCATTGCGATTCCTTTTGCTCTCTGTCTCCCTTTGGTTTTTTTCTTTTTTTTTTTCTGGCTCCCTGTCCCTAATTCTTAATTCTCTGCCTTCTCGTGCCCCATGGTTTGTTCTGTGGGGTTCTCTCGCGGTTCCCTCGCAGTTCCCTCCAGTCCATACTGGGCTATATTGGTCTAGTCCATACTGGGCTATATTGGTCTGTCCCGGCTTCCTCCCACTTCTTTCCCAGTGCCTCACAGTAGGTCCCGGTTCCGTCCATGGGAGGAACTGTGAGGGAACTGTGAGGGAACTGTGAGGGAACTGTGAGGGAACTGTGAGGGAACTGTGAGGGAACTGTGAGGGAACTGTGAGGGAACTGTGAGGGAACTGTGAGGGAACTGTGAGGGAACTGTGAGGGAACTGTGAGGGAACTGTGAGGGAACTGTGAGGGAACTGTGAGGGAACTGTGAGGGAACTGTGAGGGAACTGTGAGGGAACTGTGAGGGAACTGTGAGGGAACTGTGAGGGAACTGTGAGGGAACTGTGAGGGAACTGTGAGGGAACTGTGAGGGAACTGTGAGGGAACTGTGAGGGAACTGTGAGGGAACTGTGAGGGAACTGTGAGGGAACTGTGAGGGAACTGTGAGGGAACTGTGAGGGAACTGTGAGGGAACTGTGAGGGAACTGTGAGTAGGGGGGCGGCCCCCCGGGCCCCAGCCCCCCCCCCCCCGCCTGGGGCCAGGGCGCCGCGGCCGCCGGCCCCTTCCTCCTCTGCCCGCTCCCGTCGCAGACGGCTCGGTATGTGTCACGAGCGGCAGCCCCGTTCAGCAGCTCTCGGAGGGCGCGCGGCTGTGCCCGGCCGTGACCGGGGCCCGCAGGGGTTTCCCGCTCGCCCCGAGAAGGCGCTGGCCCCGAGCCGGCGCGTCCCGCCCCGCCCGGCCCTCGGCGCCCTCGCGAGCTGAGCGCGGCCCGGCCAGCAGGGGGCGCTGGCGCTCACCGGCTGGGCGCGGTGGCGGGGCCGGTGGGGGCCGTTCCTTCCGGCCGCCCTTTAAGGGCCGCCCCGCGGGGCTCGGGCTTCCGGTGGCGCGTGCGCGGCGCGTCGGAGCGGGGGCGGGAGCGGTGCGTGTGGAGGCCGAAGGGCCGGTGCGTGTGGCGGCCGGGTCGCGAGGCGTCCCTGTGCGGTGCCGGGGCCCCTCTGCGGCGCGGCGTGGGAAGCCCGCGGCCGGCGGAGCCTGCTCGGAGCTGGGCGGGGAGCGCCGCGGCGGTCCGGCCGCCGGCAGCCATCCCCTGCGGTGTCCGGCAGCCCCTCGGGACGCCTGGAGGCCTGGCGGTGCCCGAGCCTCGCCTGCGGCAGCCGCCTGAGAGAACAGCGCGGCCGTGTCCGGGGGCCGGAGAGCGCTGGTGGGTGAGTTCGGGCAGCGGGGGGCGGGTGTGTGTCTCCGGGCGGGGCCGGGGGGCTCCGTGCCCCGCAGAGGAGCCCCGGTCGGGCATCGTTCGCTTCCGAACAATGCAGGTCTGTCCCTGGTTATTTTCTGTGTACAGTGTTTCGGGCCACCTGAAAGCCTTTGGCCGGGTAGGTTTGGTGCGGGGCGATGGCAGGTGTGGACCCTGAAAGATCTCGGGTGGGGGGCGTGGGAGGTATTTCTTGCCTTAAAACTCTGAGCCCACCTCGCGTGTCATGTCGTGTTATCATGTCGTGAGTCTCGTGACTGTGGCAAATGGCTGAGTCGGGCGTTTTCTGATAACTAACTTCTGAACGTGTGCGTGTGTAGGCACGGGGAGATTTGTGCAGGGTGACGGAGCCCCTTGTGCTTCTGTGCTAATGTCTACCTGTTCTAGACCTCCAGTGTTGGAAAGCCTTTGTTTAGTGCCTAGTTGTGGCTGCGTAACTGCTGTTGCGCCTGCAGCTGTGCTCGCAGGGATGCTGGGTGGCTCCGCATCAAACCGGCCGCCGGGCGGCCGGGTTGTGCCGCAGAGCATGCCGGGAGCTGTAGTCCTTGCGGCTGCCGGGCGGCCGGGTTGTGCCGCAGAGCATGCCGGGAGCTGTATTCCTGGCGCAGTGGCTGCCGGCCCTGTCACGTGGTTCGCCGGGCATGGCGGGAGGCGCGGTCTTCCGGCGCTCGGGTGCCGGGCGGCCGTGGCGCATACGGTACGCGAGGTGTATTTTTGGGGTTGGATTCGTGTTGATTACTGGGGGCTTGCGGGTGCGGCCGCTTCCCGAGAAGCGGTGAGTTCCCCGGGAGCTGACAGAAGGGAAGAGGGAAAGGAGGAGGACGATGACCTTTTCCCCGTGCCCAGGGCGCAGATGATGGCCGCGTCCCCGGCCCACCGGAGGTCCCGCTCAGCCTCCCCTGGCCCCCCTTGCCCCGTGCGCCTGCCCCCAGCTCCGGCACCTCCCCATAAGCGTGCTGCATAGCCTTAGGCCACCCCCAGGCCCTGTCGTGAAGGCAGCAAGCCGTCCCTCAAGCGCACTGGATTCCCCCTTGGCGCAGGGGCCCTTAGCAGTAGCGTGGGGAGGGAGCGGTGTGTCCAGAAGCCCCTGCGGAAGGAGAGGCTTTGGCCAGGGTCGATCGACGGTAATGACGGTCACTGTTTCTTCTTTCCCTCTCCCAGAGACCGTGCTGAGGACGTGGTTGTCTGTCCTTCCCCCGGGGATGCCGTTGCCTGCGGCCGTCTCAGGCTCGCGTGGCTTCTCTCTGCCCGTCCTCGTAGCGCAGGGCCGAAAAGGGATAGACAAAGCCCTTCCCGGCTGCGGACAGGAGCTGCCTCGGCTGAAGCTGGAGACGCCAACGAAAGGTAAAGAAGAAGAAACTGAAGGTGCTCTGGCTGCCAGCTGCCTTCCTGCCGCAGGCAAGAGAGAGCCTGTCCATGCAGGTGGGGGAGGAAGGATCCCCCTTCATAGCCCACAGCGGGCCAGGCCACCAACGTGCACCGTAGGGTCTGTACGCGTAACCCAGAGTTGGGTACGGGCGTGTAGTGCACGAGCAAGCTAGGCTACGTGCCTAGGAAGCCTCATCTGGTAAGAGCTGTAAGACACCCACGTATTCTTTTCAGGTGGAGGACGGCCTAGAGTCTGGAGCTGCAGAAGAGGCAGGGAGGAGAGGAGGGGAAAGAAGCATCTGAACGGCTAAATTGTGCCAGCAGCGCTGAGAGCGAGAGTCGCGGTGAGTCCTGGGCCACTGGGGCCCCGTTGCCTCTCTTGTACGTCCTGGGCCCTCTCTGTCTCTCCCCCGGCCCCCTCTCTTTCCTTACCTGCTGCAAAATTATTTTTTTTTGCGCCCCCCCCGCACCTTCTTTCTCCATCTCGCTCTGAGTGGCTCCCTGCCTCCCCGTCTTTTCAGTCCTCCCTCTCTCTGTCCTGTAGCCTGTGGCTCCTTTTTCTTTCTCCGCCTCTCTCTGCCTGGCTCTGGCTCCGTTTTTTTTTTTTTTTTATTCCTCCTGCTCTGTCCTGTAGCCTGTCGGTGTTTTGTTGTTCTCTGGCTCTCTTGATCTGACTCCCTGTGTTACCGAAAAACGCGTTAAAATCGGAAACGACTCCTCAACACCAATTTAGTATTAAAGAGCAGGCATTCTTTATTCGCGGCGCCGGATGCACGGGGGATCGCTCCTCCTGGCGTGCGTACCTCACGCACCTTTCCCGTACAATTTATAGATGAAAATTTCACATACTCATACATAGTCATTATTGTCTTGTCTAGTGATGGGTACAAACTTGCTCGTTCCCTATGTCAGTCACTGCGCAGGCTCGGTTGTCCTCCCAGTACAGTGCGGGGAACGGGGACGTACAGTGCGGGGAACGGGGACGTACCAGGATCTACTGGGTTGTACTGGGAGGGAACTGGGACGTACTGGGAGGCTCTACAATGTCCTGGGATGTCCTGGGATGTAGTGTGGAGGAACTAGGATGTACAGGCTTGTACTGGGTTGTACCGGGTGGAACTGGCAGGGATTTGGGATGTACCAGGATGTACTGGGATGTACTGGGATGTACTGGGAGGTAACTGTTATGTACTGGGAAGGAACTGGTAGGGAACTGGGATGTACTGGTATGTACTGGGAGGGAAGTGTTATGTACTGAGGGTAACTGGGACGTACTGGGATGTGCTGGGAGGGAACTGTGAAGTACTGGGATGTACTGGGAGGGAACTGGGATGTACTGGGAGGGAACTGGGATGTACTGGGAGGGAACTGGGAAGTACTGGGAGGGAACTGGGAAGTACTGGGAGGGAACTGGGAAGTACTGGGAGGGAACTGGGAAGTACTGGGAGGGAACTGGGAAGTACTGGGAGGGAACTGGGAAGTACTGGGATGTACTGGGAGGGCACTGGAATGTAATGGGATGTACTGGGAGGGAACTGGGGTGTACTGGGAGGCACTACAATGTGCTGGGCTGTCCTGGGATGTACCGTGGAGGAAGTAGGGTGTACAGGCTTGTACTGGGTTGTACCGGGTGGAACTAGCAGGGATTTGGGATGTACCAGGATCTACTGGGATGTACTGGGATGTACTGGGAGGGAAGTGTTATGTACTGAGGGGAACTGGGACGTACTGGGATGTGCTGGGAGGGAACTGTGAAGTACTGGGATGTACTGGGAGGGAACTGGGATGTACTGGGTGGAAAGTGTTGGGAATTGGGATTTACTGGGAGGGAACTGGGATGGACTGGGAGGGAACTGGGATGTAGTGGGACATACTGGGCGGGAACTGGGATGTACTGGGGTGTACTGGGAGGGGACTGTTATGTACCGAGGGGGAACTGGGATGTACTGGGAGTGAACTGTGAAGTACTGGGATGTACTTAGAGGGAAGTGGGAGGGAACTTGGATGTAGTGGGAGGGAACTGGGATTTACTTGGAGGAAAGTGGCATGTACTGGGCTGTACTGGAATGGAACTGGGAGTGAACTGTGTGTGAACTGTGAGGGAACTGGGATGTACTGTGAGGGAACTGGGATGTACTGTGAGGGAACTGGGATGTACTGGGATGTACTGGGACAGACTGGGAGGGATCTGGGATGTACTGGGATGCACTGGTAGGGAACTGGGATGTACTGGGAGGAATCTAGAATGTCCCAGTTGACACCCACTTCCCTCCCAGTGCCTCCCAGTATATCCCAGTCTCCTCCCAGTACATCACAGTAAATCCCAGTTTGCTCCCAGTACATGCCAATACATCGCAGTACATTCCAGTTCCGTGCCTGTACATCCCAATACATCCCCGTTCCATGCCAGTACATCCCAGTTCCCTAACAGTTCATCCCCGTACATCCCAGTTCCCTCCCGGTTCACTACCACTTCTTTCCCAGTGCCTCCCAATACATCCCAGTTCCGTCCCATTACATCCCAGTACATCCCAGTTCCCTCCCAGTACGTCCCAGTTCCCTCCCAGTACATCCCAGGTCCCTCCCAGTACATCCCAGTTCCCTCCCAGTACTGGGAGGGAACTGGGATGTACTGGGAGGCACTACAATGTGCGGGGATGCCCTGGGATGTACTGTGGAGGAACTAGGATGTACAGGCTTGTACTGGGTTGTACCGGGTGGAACTGGCAGGGATTTGGGATGTACCAGGATGTACTGGGATGTACTGGGATGTACAGGGAGGTAACTGTTATGTACTGGGAAGGAACAGGGAGGGAACTGGGATGTACTGGTAGGGAACTGGGATGTACTGTGAGGGAACTGGGACGTACTGTGAGGACACTGGGATGTACTGTTATGTACTGGGAGGGAAGTGTTATGTACTGGGAGGGAACTGTGAAGTACTGGGATGTACTGGGAGTGAACTGGGAGGGAACTGGTATGTAGTAGGATGTACCGGGAGGGAACTGGGATGTACCGGGAGGGAACTGGGATGTACCGGGAGGGAACTGGGATGTACCGGGAGGGAACTGGGACGTACTGGGAGGGAACTGGGATGTACTGGGGACATACTGGCAGGGAACTGGGACGTACTGGGGACATACTGGCAGGGAACTGGGACGTACTGGGAGGGGATTGGGATGTACTGGGAGGGGATTGGGATGTACTGGGAGGGAACTTGGATGTATTGGGAGGGAAGTGTTATGTACCAAGGGGGAACTGGGACGTACCGGGATGTAGTGGGAGTGAACTGTGAAGTACTGGGATGTACTTAGAGGGAACTGGGATGTACTGGGAGGGAACTTTGAAGTACTGGGATGTACTTAGAGGAAACTGGGAGGCAACTGGGATGTAGTGGGACGTACGGGAATGGAACTGGGAGTGAACTGTGTGTGAACTGGGATGGAACTGGGATGTACTGTGAGGGAACTGGGATGTACTGGGAGGGACTGGGAGGGATCTGGGATGTACTGGGCTGCACTGGTAGGGAACTGGGATGTACTGGGAGGACACTGGAATGTCCCAGTTGACACCCACTTCCCTCCCAGTTTCCTCCCAGTATATCCCAGTTTCCTCCCAGTATATCCCAGTTTCCTCCCAGTATATCCCAGTTTCCTCCCAGTAAATCCCAGTTTCCTCCCAGTAAATCCCAGTTTCCTCCCAGTAAATCCCAGTTTCCTCCCAGTAAATCCCAGTTTCCTCCCAGTACATCCCAGTACATCCCAGTTCCCTCCCAGTACTGGGAGGGACCTGGGATGTACTGGGAGGCACTACAATGTGCGGGGATGCCCTGGGATGTACTGTGGAGGAACTAGGATGTACAGGCTTGTACTGGGTTGTACCGGGTGGAACTGGCAGGGATTTGGGATGTACCAGGATCTACTGGGATGTACTGGGAGGTAACTGTTGTGTACTGGGAGTGAACTGGGAGAGAACTGGGATGTACTGGGAGGGAACTGGGATGTACTGTGAGGACACTGGGATGTACTGGTATGTACTGGGAGGGAAGTGTTATGTACTGAGGGGAACTGGGACGTACTGGGACGTGCTGGGAGGGAACTATGAAGTATTGGGATGTACTTAGAGGGAACTGGGATGTACTGGGAGGGAACTGGGAGTGAACTGGGAGGGAACTGTGAAGTACTGGGATGTACTGGGAGGGAACTGGGATGTACTGGGAGGGAACTGGGATGTACTGGGAGGGAACTGAGATGTACTGGGATGGAAAGTGTTGGGAATTGGAATTTACTGGGAGGGAACTGGGATGTACTGGGGTGTACTGGGAGGGAACTGTTATGTACCGAGGGGGAACTGGGATGTACTGGGAGTGAACTGTGAAGTACTGGGATGTACTTAGAGGGAAGTGGGAGGGAACTTGGATGTAGTGGGAGGGAACTGGGGTTTACTTGGAGGAAAGTGGCATGTACTGGGATGTACTGGAATGGAACTGGGAGTGAACTGTGTGTGAACTGTGAGGGAACTGGGATGTACTGTGAGGGAACTGGGATGTACTGGGATGTACTGGGACGGACTGGGAGGGAACTGGGAGGGACTGGGAGGGATCTGGGATGTACTGGGCTGCACTGGTAGGGAACTGGGATGTACTGGGAGGAAACTGGAATGTCCCAGTTGACACCCACTTCCCTCCCAGTGCCTCCCAGTATATCCCAGTTTCCTCCCAGTACATCCCAGTAAATCCCAGTTTGCTCCCAGTACATGCCAGTACATCGCAGTACATTCCAGTTCCGTTCCTGTACATCCCAATACATCCCCGTTCCATGCCAGTACATCCCAGTTCCCTACCAGTTCATCCCCGTACATCCCAATTCCCTCCCGGTTCACTACCACTTCTTTCCCAGTTCCGTCCCATTACATCCCAGTTCCGTCCCATTACATCCCAGTTCCGTCCCATTACATCCCAGTACGTCCCAGTTCCCTCCCAGTACGTCCCAGTTCCCTCCCAGTACATCCCAGGTCCCTCCCAGTACTGGGAGGGAACTGGGATGTACTGGGAGGCACTACAATGTGCGGGGATGCCCTGGGATGTACTGTGGAGGAACTAGGATGTACAGGCTTGTACTGGGTTATACCGGGTGGAACTGGCAGGGATTTGGGATGTACCAGGATCTACTGGGATGTACTGGGAGGTAACTGTTATGTACTGGGAAGGAACAGGGAGGGAACTAGGATGTACTGGTAGGGAACTGGGATGTACTGTGAGGGAACTGGGACGTACCGTGAGGACACTGGGATGTACTGGTATGTACTGGGAGGGAAGTGTTATGTACTGAGGGGAACTGGGACGTACTGGGATGTACTGGGAGGGAACTGTGAAGTACTGGGATGTACTGGGAGTGAACTGGGAGGGAACTGGTATGTAGTAGGATGTACTGGGTGGGAACTGGGATGTACTGGGAGGGAACTGGGATGTAGTGGGAGGGAACTGGGATGTAGTGGGAGGGAACTGGTAGGGAACTGGGATGTACTGGGAGGGAACTGGGATGTACTGGGAGGGAACTGGGATGTACTGGGACATACTGGCAGGGAACTGGGATGTACTGGGAGGGGATTGGGACGGACTGGGAGGGAACTGGGATGTACTGGGCTGCACTGGTAGGGAACTGGGATGTACTGGGAGGAAACTGGAATGTCCCAGTTGACACCCACTTCCCTCCCAATGCCTCCCAGTATATCCCAGTTTCCTCCCAGTATATCCCAGTTTCCTCCCAGTACATCCCAGTAAATCCCAGCTCGCTGCCAGTACATGCCAATACATCGCTGTACATTCCAGTTCTGTTCCTGTACATCCCAATACATCCCCGTTCCATGCCAGTACATCCCAGTTTCCTACCAGTTCATCCCCGTACATCCCAATTCCCTCCCGGTTCACTACCACTTCTTTCCCAGTGCCTCCCAATACATCCCAGTTCCGTCCCAGTTCCCTCCCAGTACGTCCCAGTTCCCTCCCAGTACGTCCCAGTTCCCTCCCAGTACAGGGAGGGAACTGGGATGTACTGGGAGGCACTACAATGTGCGGGGATGCCCTGGGATGTACTGTGGAGGAACTAGGATGTACAGGCTTGTACTGGGTTGTACCGGGTGGAACTAGCAGGGATTTGAAATGTCCTAGGATCTACTGGGATGTACTGGGATGTACTGGGAGGTAACTGTTGTGTACTGGGAGTGAACTGGGAGGGAACTGGGATGTACTTGGAGGGAAATGGGAGAGAACTGAGATGTACTGGAGGGAACTGGAATGGAATAAGAGGGAACTAGGACGCACTGGTCGGAAACAGGGACGGAACTGGGATGTACTGGGATGTACTGGGAGGGAACTGGGACGTACTGGGAGGGAACTGTTGTGTACTGGGAGTGAACTGGGAGGGAACTGGTATGTAGTAGGATGTACTGGGAGGGAACTGGGATGTACTGGGACGGACTGGGAGGGAACTGGGACGGACTGGGATGCACTGGTAGGGAACTGGGATGTACTGGGAGGAAACTGGAATGTCCCAGTTGACACCCACTTTCCTCCCAGTTTCCTCCCAGTATCCTCCCAGTATATCCCAGTTTCCTCCCAGTACATCCCAGTAAATCCCAGTTTGCTCCCAGTACATCGCAGTACATTCCAGTTCCGTTCCTGTACATCCCAATACATCCCCGTTCCATGCCAGTACATCCCAGTTTCCTACCAGTTCATCCCCGTACATCCCAATTCCCTCCCGGTTCGCTACCACTTCTTTCCCATTGCCTCCAAATACATCCCAGTTCCGTCCCATTACATCCCAGTACATCCCAGGTCCCTCCCAGTACATCCCAGGTCCCTCCCAGTACTGGGAGGGAACTGGGATGTACTGGGAGGCACTACAATGTGCGGGGATGCCCTGGGATGTACTGTGGAGGAACTAGGATGTACAGGCTTGTACTGGGTTGTACCGGGTGGAACTGGCAGGGATTTGGGATGTACCAGGATCTACTGGGATGTACTGGGATGTACTGGGAGGTAACTGTTGTGTACTGGGAGTGAACTGGGAGAGAACTGGGATGTACTGGGAGGGAACTGGGATGTACTGTGAGGACACTGGGATGTACTGGTATGTACTGGGAGGGAAGTGTTATGTACAGAGGGGAACTGGTGCGTACTGGGATGTACTGGGAGGGAACTGTGAAGTACTGGGATGTACTGGGAGTGAACTGGGTGGGAACTGGTATGTAGTAGGATGTACTGGGTGGGAACTGGGATGTACCAGGATGTAGTGGGAGGGAACTGGGATGTAGTGGGAGGGAACTGGGATGTAGTGGGAGGGAACTGGGAGGGAACTGGGATGTACTGGGAGGGAACTGGTATGTACTGGGAGAGAACTGGGATGTACTGGGAGGGAACTGGGAGGGAACTGGGATGTACTGGGACATACTGGCAGGGAACTGGGATGTACTGGGAGGGGATTGGGATGTACTGGGAGGGAACTTGGATGTATTGGGAGGGAAGTGTTATGTACCAAGGGGGAACTGGGACGTACTGGGATGTAGTGGGAGTGAACTGTGAAGTACTGGGATGTACTTAGATGGATCTGGGATGTACTGGGAGGGAACTTTGAAGTACTGGGATGTACTTAGAGGAAACTGGGAGGCAACAGGTATGTACTGGGATGTACTGGAATGGAACTGGGAGTGAACTGTGTGTGAACTGGGAGGGAACTGGGATGTACTGTGAGGGAACTGGGATGTACTGGGAGGGACTGGGAGGGATCTGGGATGTACTGGGCTGCACTGGTAGGGAACTGG
The DNA here is from genome assembly GCF_949628215.1 of Phalacrocorax aristotelis. Taxonomy (NCBI): domain Eukaryota; kingdom Metazoa; phylum Chordata; class Aves; order Suliformes; family Phalacrocoracidae; genus Phalacrocorax; species Phalacrocorax aristotelis. The sequence continues at coordinate 120,676 of NW_027441237.1, read as the reverse complement.
GATGTACTGGGAGGAAACTGGAATGTCTCAGTTGACACCCACTTTCCTCCCCGTTTCCTCCCAGTATATCCCCGTTTCCTCCCAGTATATCCCAGTTTCCTCCCAGTACATCCCAGTAAATCCCAGCTCGCTCCCAGTACATGCCAATACATCGCCGTACATTCCAGTACATCCCAGTTTCCTACCAGTTCATCCCCTTACATCCCAATTCCCTCCCGGTTCACTACCACTTCTTTCCCAGTGCCTCCCAATACATCCCAGTTCCGTCCCATTACATCCCAGTACATCCCAGCTCCCTCCCAGTACATCCCAGGTCCCTCCCAGTACTGGGAGGGAACTGGGATGTACTGGGAGGCACTACAATGTGCGGGGATGCCCTGGGATGTACCGTGGAGGAACTAGGATGTACAGGCTTGTACTGGGTTGTACCAGGTGGAACTGGCAGGGATTTGGGATGTACCAGGATCTACTAGGATGTACTGGGAGGTAACTGTTTTGTACTGGGAAGGAACTGGTAGGGAACTGGGATGTACTGTGAGGGAACTGGGACGTACTGTGAGGACACTGGGATGTACTGTTATGTACTGGGAGGGAAGTGTTATGTACTGAGGGGAACTGGGACGTACTGGGATGTACTGGGAGGGAACTGTGAAGTACTGGGATGTACTGGGAGTGAACTGGGAGGGAACTGGTATGTAGTAGGATGTACTGGGTGGGAACTGGGATGTACCAGGATGTACTGGGATGTACTAGGAGGGAACTGGTATGTACTGGGAGGGAACTGGGATGTACTGGGATGTAGTGGGAGGGAACTGGGAGGGAACTGGTATGTACTGGGAGGGAACTGGTATGTACTGGGAGCGAACTGGGATGTACTGGGGACATACTGGCAGGGAACTGGGATGTACTGGGAGGGGATTGGGATGTACTGGGAGGGAACTTGGATGTATTGGGAGGGAAGTGTTATGTACCAAGGGGGAACTGGGATGTACTGGGATGTAGTGGGAGTGAACTGTGAAGTACTGGGATGTATTTAGAGGGAACTGGGATGTACTGGGAGGGAACTTTGAAGTACTGGGATGTACTTAGAGGAAACTGGGAGGCAACTGGCATGTACTGGGATGTACTGGAATGGAACTGGGAGTGAACTGTGTGTGAACTGGGAGGGAACTGGGATATACTGTGAGGGAACTGGGATGTACTGGGAGGGACTGGGAGGGATCTGGGATGTACTGGGCTGCACTGGTAGGGAACTGGGATGTACTGGGAGGAAACTGGAATGTCCCAGTTGACACCCACTTCCCTCCCAGTTTCCTCCCAGTATATCCCAGTTTCCTCCCAGTATATCCCAGTTTCCTCCCAGTACATCCCAGTAAATCCAGCTTGCTGCCAGTACATGCCAATACATCGCCGTACATTCCAGTTCCGTTCCTGTACATCCCAATACATCCCCGTTCCATGCCAGTACATCCCAGTTTCCTACCAGTTCATCCCCGTACATCCCAATTCCCTCCCGGTTCACTACCACTTCTTTCCCAGTGCCTCCCAATACATCCCAGTTCCGTCCCATTACATCCCCGTACATCCCAGTTCCCTCCCCGTACGTCCCAGTTCCCTCCCAGTACGTCCCAGTTCCCTCCCAGTACGTCCCAGTTCCCTCCCAGTACATCCCAGGTCCCTCCCAGTACTGGGAGGGAACTGGGATGTACTGGGAGGCACTACAATGTGCGGGGATGCCCTGGGATGTACTGTGGAGGAACTAGGATGTACAGGCTTGTACTGGGTTGTACCGGGTGGAACTGGCAGGGATTTGGGATGTACCAGGATCTACTGGGATGTACTGGGATGTACTGGGAGGTAACTGTTGTGTACTGGGAGTGAACTGGGAGGGACCTGGGATGTACTGGAAGGCACTACAATGTGCGGGGATGCACAGGGATGTACCGTGGAGGAACTAGGATGTACAGGCTTGTACTGGGTTGTACCGGGTGGAACTGGCAGGGATTTGAAATGTCCTAGTATCTACTAGGATGTACTGGGATGTACTGGGAGGTAACTGTTGTGTACTGGGAGTGAACTGGGAGGGAACTGTGAAGTACTGGGATGTACTTAGAGGGAACTGGGATGTACTGGGAGGGAACTGGGATGTAGTGGGACATACTGGGAGGGAACTGGGATGTACTGGGGTGTACTGGGAGGGAATTGTTATGTACCGAGGGGGAACTGGGACGTACTGGGAGTGAACTGTGAAGTACTGGGATGTACTTAGAGGGAAGTGGGAGGGAACTTGATTGTAGTGGGAGGGTACTGGGATTTACTTGGAGGAAAGTGGCATGTACTGGGCTGTACTGGAATGGAACTGGGAGTGAACTGTGTGTGAACTGTGAGGGAACTGGGATGTACTGTGAGGAAACTGGGATGTACTGGGACAGACTGGGAGGGATCTGGGATGTACTGGGAGGGATCTGGGATGTACTGGGCTGCACTACAATGTGCGGGGATGCCCTGGGATGTACTGTGGAGGAACTAGGATGTACAGGCTTGTACTGGGTTGTACCGGGTGGAACTGGCAGGGATTTGGGATGTACCAGGATCTACTGGGATGTACTGGGATGTACTGGGAGGTAACTGTTATGTACTGGGAAGGAACAGGGAGGGAACTGGGATGTACTGGGAGGAAACTGGGATGTACTGTGAGGGGACTGGGACGTACTGTGAGGACACTGGGATGTACTGTTATGTACTGGGAGGGAAGTGTTATGTACTGAGGGGAACTGGGACGTACTGGGATGTACTGGGAGGGAACTGTGAAGTACTGGGATGTACTGGGAGTGAACTGGGAGGGAACTGGTATGTAGTAGGATGTACTGGGTGGGAACTGGGATGTACCAGGATGTACTGGGAGGGAACTGGTATGTACTGGGAGGGAACTGGTATGTACTGGGAGGGGATTGGGACGGACTGGGAGGGAACTGGGATGTACTGGGCTGCACTGGAGGGAACTGGGATGTACTGGGAGGAAACTGGAATGTCCCAGTTGACACCCACTTCCCTCCCAATGCCTCCCAGTATATCCCAGTTTCCTCCCAGTACATCCCAGTAAATCCCAGCTCGCTGCCAGTACATGCCAATACATCGCTGTACATTCCAGTTCTGTTCCTGTACATCCCAATACATCCCCGTTCCATGCCAGTACATCCCAGTTTCCTACCAGTTCATCCCCGTACATCCCAATTCCCTCCCGGTTCACTACCACTTCTTTCCCAGTGCCTCCCAATACATCCCAGTTCCGTCCCATTACATCCCAGTACGTCCCAGTTCCCTCCCAGTACGTCCCAGTTCCCTCCCAGTACATCCCAGGTCCCTCCCAGTACTGGGAGGGAACTGGGATGTACTGGGAGGCACTACAATGTGCGGGGATGCCCTGGGATGTACTGTGGAGGAACTAGGATGTACAGGCTTGTACTGGGTTGTACCGGGTGGAACTGGCAGGGATTTGGGATGTACCAGGATCTACTGGGATGTACTGGGATGTACTGGGAGGTAACTGTTGTGTACTGGGAGTGAACTGGGAGGGAACTGGGATGTACTGGGAGGGAACTGGGATGTACTGTGAGGACAATGGGATGTACTGGTATGTACTGGGAGGGAAGTGTTATGTACTGAGGGGAACTGGGACGTACTGGGACGTGCTGGGAGGGAACTATGAAGTATTGGGATGTACTTAGAGGGAACTGGGATGTACTGGGAGGGAACTGGGAGTGAACTGGGAGGGAACTGTGAAGTACTGGGATGTACTTAGAGGGAACTGGTATGTACTGGGAGGGAACTGGGATGGACTGGGTGGAAAGTGTTGGGAATTGGGATTTAGTGGGAGGGAACTGGGATGGACTGGGAGGGAACTGGGATGTACTGGGGTGTACTGGGAGGGAACTGTTATGTACCGAGGGGGAACTGGGATGTACTGGGAGTGAACTGTGAAGTACTGGGATGTACTTAGAGGGAAGTGGGAGGGAACTTGGATGTAGTGGGAGGGAACTGGGATTTACTTGGAGGAAAGTGGCATGTACTGGGATGTACTGGAATGGAACTGGGAGTGAACTGTGTGTGAACTGTGAGGGAACTGGGATGTACTGTGAGGGAACTGGGATGTACTGGGACGTACTGGGACAGACTGGGAGGGATCTGGGCTGCACTGGTTGGGAACTGGGATGTACTGGGAGGCACTACAATGTGCGGGGATGCCCTGGGATGTACTGTGGAGGAACTAGGATGTACAGGCTTGTACTGGGTTGTACCGGGTGGAACTGGCAGGGATTTGGGATGTACCAGGATCTACTGGGATGTACTGGGAGGTAACTGTTGTGTACTGGGAGTGAACTGGGAGGGAACTGGGATGTACTGGGAGGGAACTGGGATGTACTGTGAGGACACTGGGATGTACTGGTATGTACTGGGAGGGAAGTGTTATGTACTGAGGGGAACTGGGACGTACTGGGACGTGCTGGGAGGGAACTATGAAGTATTGGGATGTACTTAGAGGGAACTGGGATGTACTGGGAGTGAACTGGGAGGGAACTGTGAAGTACTGGGATGTACTGGGAGGGAACTGGTATGTACTGGGAGGGAACTGGGATGTACTGGGTGGAAAGTGTTGGGAATTGGGATTTAGTGGGAGGGAACTGGGATGGACTGGGAGGGAACTGGGATGTAGTGGGACATACTGGGAGGGAACTGGGATGTACTGGGGTGTACTGGGAGGGAAGTGTTATGTACTGAGGGGAACTGGGACGTACTGGGATGTACTGGGAGGGAACTGTGAAGTACTGGGATGTACTGGGAGTGAACTGGGAGGGAACTGGTATGTAGTAGGATGTACTGGGTGGGAACTGGGATGTACTGGGAGGGAACTGGTATGTACTGGGAGGGAACTGGGATGTACTGGGATGTAGTGGGAGGGAACTGGCAGGGAACTGGGATGTAGTGGGAGGGAACTGGTATGTACTGGGAGGGAACTGGGATGTACTGGGACATACTGGCAGGGAACTGGGATGTACTGGGAGGGGATTGGGACGGACTGGGAGGGAACTGGGATGTACTGGGCTGCACTGGTAGGGAACTGGGATGTACTGGGAGGAAACTGGAATGTCCCAGTTGACACCCACTTCCCTCCCAATGCCTCCCAGTATATCCCAGTTTCCTCCCAGTATATCCCAGTTTCCTCCCAGTACATCCCAGTAAATCCCAGTTTGCTCCCAGTACATCGCAGTACATTCCAGTTCTGTTCCTGTACATCCCAATACATCCCCGTTCCATGCCAGTACATCCCAGTTTCCTACCAGTTCATCCCCGTACATCCCAATTCCCTCCCGGTTCACTACCACTTCTTTCCCAGTGCCTCCCAATACATCCCAGTTCCGTCCCATTACATCCCAGTACATCCCAGTTCCCTCCCAGTACGTCCCAGTTCCCTCCCAGTACATCCCAGGTCCCTCCCAGTACTGGGAGGGACCTGGGATGTACTGGGAGGCACTACAATGTGCGGGGATGCCCTGGGATGTACTGTGGAGGAACTAGGATGTACAGGCTTGTACTGGGTTGTACCGGGTGGAACTGGCATGGATTTGGGATGTACCAGGATCTACTGGGATGTACTGGGATGTACTGGGAGGTATCTGTTATGTACTGGGAGGGAACTGGGAGGGAACTGGGATGTACTGGGACGGACTGGGAGGGAACTGGGACGGACTGGGATGCACTGGTAGGGAACTGGGATGTACTGGGAGGAAACTGGAATGTCCCAGTTGACACCCACTTTCCTCCCAGTTTCCTCCCAGTACATCCCAGTAAATCCCAGTTTGCTCCCAGTACATCCCAGTACATTCCAGTTCCGTTCCTGTACATCCCAATACATCCCAGTTCCATGCCAGTACATCCCAGTTCCCTACCAGTTCATCCCCGTACATCCCAATTCCCTCCCGGTTCGCTACCACTTCTTTCCCAGTGCCTCCCAATACATCCCAGTTCCGTCCCATTACATCCCAGTACATCCCAGGTCCCTCCCAGTACATCCCAGGTCCCTCCCAGTACATCCCAGGTCCCTCCCCGTTAATCCTAGGTCCCTCCCAGTACTGGGAGGGACCTGGGATGTACTGGGAGGCACTACAATGTGCGGGGATGCCCTGGGATGTACTGTGGAGGAACTAGGATGTACAGGCTTGTACTGGGTTGTACCGGGTGGAACTGGCAGGGATTTGGGATGTACCAGGATCTACTGGGATGTACTGGGAGGTAACTGTTATGTACTGGGAGTGAACTGGGAGGGAACTGGGATGTACTGGGAGGGAACTGGGACGTACCGTGAGGACACTGGGATGTACTGGTATGTACTGGGAGGGAACTGTTATGTACTGAGGGGAACTGGGACGTACTGGGATGTACTGGGAGGGAACTGTGAAGTACTGGGATGTACTGGGAGTGAACTGGGAGGGAACTGGTATGTAGTGGGATGTACCAGGATGTACTGGGAGGGAACTGGTATGTACTGGGAGGGAACTGGGATGTACTGGGATGTAGTGGGAGGGAACTGGGAGGGAACTGGGATGTACTGGGAGGGAACTGGTATGTACTGGGAGGGAACTGGGATGTACTGGGACATACTGGCAGGGAACTGGGATGTACTGGGAGGGGATTGGGACGGACTGGGAGGGAACTGGGATGTACTGGGCTGCACTGGTAGGGAACTGGGATGTACTGGGAGGAAACTGGAATGTCCCAGTTGACACCCACTTCCCTCCCAATGCCTCCCAGTATATCCCAGTTTCCTCCCAGTATATCCCAGTTTCCTCCCAGCACATCCCAGTAAATCCCAGCTCGCTGCCAGTACATGCCAATACATCGCTGTACATTCCAGTTCCGTTCCTGTACATCCCAATACATCCCCGTTCCATGCCAGTACATCCCAGTTTCCTACCAGTTCATCCCCGTACATCCCAATTCCCTCCCGGTTCACTACCACTTCTTTCCCAGTGTCTCCCAATACATCCCAGTTCCGTCCCATTACATCCCAGTACATCCCAGTTTCCTCCCAGTACGTCGCAGTTCCCTCCCAGTACATCCCAGGTCCCTCTCAGTACTGGGAGGGACCTGGGATGTACTGGGAGGCACTACAATGTGCGGGGATGCCCTGGGATGTACTGTGGAGGAACTAGGATGTACGGGCTTGTACTGGGTTGTACCGGGTGGAACTGGCAGGGATTTGGGATGTACCAGGATGTACTGGGATGTACTGGGATGTACTGGGAGGTAACTGTTATGTACTGGGAGTGAACAGGGAGGGAACTGGGACGTACTGGTAGGGAACTGGGATGTACTGTGAGGGAACTGGGACGTACTGTGAGGACACTGGGATGTACTGTTATGTACTGGGAGGGAAGTGTTATGTACTGAGGGGAACTGGTGCGTACTGGGATGTACTGGATGGAACTGTGAAGTACTGGGATGTACTGGGAGTGAACTGGGAGGGAACTGGTATGTAGTAGGATGTACTGGGTGGGAACTGGGATGTACCAGGATGTACTGGGATGTACTGGGAGGGAACTGGTATGTACTGGGAGGGAACTGGGATGTAGTGGGAGGGAACTGGTATGTACTGGGAGGGAACTGGGATGTACTGGGACATACTGACAGGGAACTGGGATGTACTGGGAGGGGATTGGGATGTACTGGGAGGGAACTTGGATGTATTGGGAGGCAAGTGTTATGTACCAAGGGGGAACTGGGACGTACTGGGATGTAGTGGGAGTGAACTGTGAAGTACTGGGATGTACTGTGAGGGAACTGGGATGTACTGGGAGGGAACTTTAAAGTACTGGGATGTACTTAGAGGAAACTGGGAGGCAACTGGCATGTACTGGGATGTACTGGAATGGAACTGGGAGTGAACTGTGTGTGAACTGGGAGGGAACTGGGATGTACTGTGAGGGAACTGGGATGTACTGGGATGTACTGGGAGGGACTGGGAGGGATCTGGGATGTACTGGGCTGCACTGGTAGGGAACGGGGATGTACTGGGAGGAAACTGGAATGTCCCAGTTGACAGCCACTTCCCTCCCAGTTTCCTCCCAGTATATCCAGTACTGGGAGGGAACTGGGATGTACTGGGAGGCACTACAATGTGCGGGGATGTCCTGGGATGTACCGTGGAGGAACTAGGATGTACAGGCTTGTACTGGGTTGTACCGGGTGGAACTGGCAGGGATTTGGGATGTACCAGGATCTACTGGGATGTACTGGGAGGTAACTGTTGTGTACTGGGAGTGAACTGGGAGGGACCTGGGATGTACTGGAAGGCACTACAATGTGCGGGGATGCCCTGGGATGTACTGTGGAGGAACTAGGATGTACAGGCTTGTACTGGGTTGTACTGGGTGGAACTGGCAGGGATTTGAAATGTCCTAGTATCTACTAGGATGTACTGGGATGTACTGGGAGGTAACTGTTGTGTACTGGGAGTGAACTGGGAGGGAACTGTGAAGTACTGGGATGTACTTAGAGGGAACTGGGATGTACTGGGAGGGAACTGGGATGTACTGGGTGGAAAGTGTTGGGAATTGGGATTTACTGGGAGGGAACTGGGATGGACTGGGAGGGAACTGGGATGTAGTGGGACATACTGGGATGGAACTGGGATGTACTGGGGTGTACTGGGAGGGAATTGTTATGTACCGAGGGGGAACTGGGACGTACTGGGAGTGAACTGTGAAGTACTGGGATGTACTTAGAGGGAAGTGGGAGGGAACTTGAATGTAGTGGGAGGGTACTGGGACTTACTTGGAGGAAAGTGGCATGTACTGGGCTAAAACTGGAATGGAACTGGGAGTGAACTGTGAGGGAACTGGGATGTACTGGGACGTACTGGGACAGACTGGGAGGGATCTGGGATGTACTGGGAGGGATCTGGGATGTACTGGGAGGCACTACAATGTGCGGGGATGCCCTGGGATGTACTGTGGAGGAACTAGGATGTACAGGCTTGTACTGGGTTGTACCGGGTGGAACTGGCAGGGATTTGGGATGTACCAGGATCTACTGGGATGTACTGGGAGGTAACTGTTATGTACTGGGAAGGAACAGGAAGGGAACTGGGATGTACTGGGAGGGAACTGGGACGTACTGTGAGGACACTGGGATGTACTGTTATGTACTGGGAGGGAAGTGTTATGTACTGAGGGGAACTGGGACGTACTGGGATGTACTGGGAGGGAACTGTGAAGTACTGGGATGTACTGGGAGTGAACTGGGATGGAACTGTGAAGTACTGGGATGTACTGGGTGGGAACTGGGATGTACCGGGAGGGAACTGGTATGTACTGGGAGGGAACTAGGATGTACTGGGATGTAGTGGGAGGGAACTGGGAGGAAACTGGGATGTACTGGGAGGGAACTGGTATGTACTGGGAGGGAACTGGGATGTACTGGGACATACTGGCAGGGAACTGGGATGTACTGGGAGGGGATTGGGACGGACTGGGAGGGAACTGGGATGTACTGGGCTGCACTGGTAGGGAACTGGGATGTACTGGGAGGAAACTGGAATGTCCCAGTTGACACCCACTTCCCTCCCAATGCCTCCCAGTATATCCCAGTTTCCTCCCAGTATATCCCAGTTTCCTCCCAGCACATCCCAGTAAATCCCAGCTCGCTGCCAGTACATGCCAATACATCGCTGTACATTCCAGTTCCGTTCCTGTACATCCCAATACATCCCCGTTCCATGCCAGTACATCCCAGTTTCCTACCAGTTCATCCCCGTACATCCCAATTCCCTCCCGGTTCACTACCACTTCTTTCCCAGTGTCTCCCAATACATCCCAGTTCCGTCCCATTACATCCCAGTACATCCCAGTTTCCTCCCAGTACGTCGCAGTTCCCTCCCAGTACATCCCAGGTCCCTCTCAGTACTGGGAGGGACCTGGGATGTACTGGGAGGCACTACAATGTGCGGGGATGCCCTGGGATGTACTGTGGAGGAACTAGGATGTACGGGCTTGTACTGGGTTGTACCGGGTGGAACTGGCAGGGATTTGGGATGTACCAGGATGTACTGGGATGTACTGGGATGTACTGGGAGGTAACTGTTATGTACTGGGAGTGAACAGGGAGGGAACTGGGACGTACTGGTAGGGAACTGGGACGTACTGTGAGGGAACTGGGACGTACTGTGAGGACACTGGGATGTACTGTTATGTACTGGGAGGGAAGTGTTATGTACTGAGGGGAACTGGTGCGTACTGGGATGTACTGGATGGAACTGTGAAGTACTGGGATGTACTGGGAGTGAACTGGGAGGGAACTGGTATGTAGTAGGATGTACTGGGTGGGAACTGGGATGTACCAGGATGTACTGGGATGTACTGGGAGGGAACTGGTATGTACTGGGAGGGAACTGGGATGTAGTGGGAGGGAACTGGTATGTACTGGGAGGGAACTGGGATGTACTGGGACATACTGACAGGGAACTGGGATGTACTGGGAGGGGATTGGGATGTACTGGGAGGGAACTTGGATGTATTGGGAGGCAAGTGTTATGTACCAAGGGGGAACTGGGACGTACTGGGATGTAGTGGGAGTGAACTGTGAAGTACTGGGATGTACTGTGAGGGAACTGGGATGTACTGGGAGGGAACTTTAAAGTACTGGGATGTACTTAGAGGAAACTGGGAGGCAACTGGCATGTACTGGGATGTACTGGAATGGAACTGGGAGTGAACTGTGTGTGAACTGGGAGGGAACTGGGATGTACTGTGAGGGAACTGGGATGTACTGGGATGTACTGGGAGGGACTGGGAGGGATCTGGGATGTACTGGGCTGCACTGGTAGGGAACGGGGATGTACTGGGAGGAAACTGGAATGTCCCAGTTGACAGCCACTTCCCTCCCAGTTTCCTCCCAGTATATCCAGTACTGGGAGGGAACTGGGATGTACTGGGAGGCACTACAATGTGCGGGGATGTCCTGGGATGTACCGTGGAGGAACTAGGATGTACAGGCTTGTACTGGGTTGTACCGGGTGGAACTGGCAGGGATTTGGGATGTACCAGGATCTACTGGGATGTACTGGGAGGTAACTGTTGTGTACTGGGAGTGAACTGGGAGGGACCTGGGATGTACTGGAAGGCACTACAATGTGCGGGGATGCCCTGGGATGTACTGTGGAGGAACTAGGATGTACAGGCTTGTACTGGGTTGTACTGGGTGGAACTGGCAGGGATTTGAAATGTCCTAGTATCTACTAGGATGTACTGGGATGTACTGGGAGGTAACTGTTGTGTACTGGGAGTGAACTGGGAGGGAACTGTGAAGTACTGGGATGTACTTAGAGGGAACTGGGATGTACTGGGAGGGAACTGGGATGTACTGGGTGGAAAGTGTTGGGAATTGGGATTTACTGGGAGGGAACTGGGATGGACTGGGAGGGAACTGGGATGTAGTGGGACATACTGGGATGGAACTGGGATGTACTGGGGTGTACTGGGAGGGAATTGTTATGTACCGAGGGGGAACTGGGACGTACTGGGAGTGAACTGTGAAGTACTGGGATGTACTTAGAGGGAAGTGGGAGGGAACTTGAATGTAGTGGGAGGGTACTGGGACTTACTTGGAGGAAAGTGGCATGTACTGGGCTAAAACTGGAATGGAACTGGGAGTGAACTGTGAGGGAACTGGGATGTACTGGGACGTACTGGGACAGACTGGGAGGGATCTGGGATGTACTGGGAGGGATCTGGGATGTACTGGGAGGCACTACAATGTGCGGGGATGCCCTGGGATGTACTGTGGAGGAACTAGGATGTACAGGCTTGTACTGGGTTGTACCGGGTGGAACTGGCAGGGATTTGGGATGTACCAGGATCTACTGGGATGTACTGGGAGGTAACTGTTATGTACTGGGAAGGAACAGGAAGGGAACTGGGATGTACTGGGAGGGAACTGGGACGTACTGTGAGGACACTGGGATGTACTGTTATGTACTGGGAGGGAAGTGTTATGTACTGAGGGGAACTGGGACGTACTGGGATGTACTGGGAGGGAACTGTGAAGTACTGGGATGTACTGGGAGTGAACTGGGATGGAACTGTGAAGTACTGGGATGTACTGGGTGGGAACTGGGATGTACCGGGAGGGAACTGGTATGTACTGGGAGGGAACTAGGATGTACTGGGATGTAGTGGGAGGGAACTGGTAGGGAACTGGGATGTACTGGGAGGGAACTGGTATGTACTGGGAGGGAACTGGGATGTACTGGGACATACTGGCAGGGAACTGGGATGTACTGGGAGGGGATTGGGACGGACTGGGAGGGAACTGGGATGTACTGGGCTGCACTGGTAGGGAACTGGGATGTACTGGGAGGAAACTGGAATGTCCCAGTTGACACCCACTTCCCTCCCAATGCCTCCCAGTATATCCCAGTTTCCTCCCAGTATATCCCAGTTTCCTCCCAGTACATCCCAGTAAATCCCAGCTCGCTGCCAGTACATGCCAATACATCGCTGTACATTCCAGTTCTGTTCCTGTACATCCCAATACATCCCCGTTCCATGCCAGTACATCCCAGTTCCCTACCAGTTCATCCCCGTACATCCCAATTCCCTCCCGGTTCACTACCACTTCTTTCCCAGTTCCGTCCCATTACATCCCAGTTCCGTCCCATTACATCCCAGTACATCCCAGTTCCCTCCCAGTACATCCCAGGTCCCTCCCAGTACATCCCAGGTCCCTCCCAGTACTGGGAGGGAACTGGGATGTACTGGGAGGCACTACAATGTGCGGGGATGCCCTGGGATGTACTGTGGAGGAACTAGGATGTACAGGCTTGTACTGGGTTGTACCGGGTGGAACTGGCAGGGATTTGGGATGTACCAGGATCTACTGGGATGTACTGGGAGGTAACTGTTATGTACTGGGAAGGAACAGGGAGGTAACTGGGATGTACTGGTAGGGAACTGGGATGTACTGGGAGGGAACTGGGACGTACTGTGAGGACACTGGGATGTACTGGTATGTACTGGGAGGGAAGTGTTATGTACTGAGGGGAACTGGGACGTACTGGGATGTACTGGGAGGGAACTGTGAAGTACTGGGATGTACTGGGAGTGAACTGGGAGGGAACTGGTATGTAGTAGGATGTACTGGGTGGGAACTGGGATGTACCAGGATGTACTGGGATGTAGTGGGAGGGAACTGGTATGTACTGGGAGGGAACTGGGATGTACTGGGACATACTGGCAGGGAACTGGGATGTACTGGGAGGGGATTGGGACGGACTGGGAGGGAACTGGGATGTACTGGGCTGCACTGGTAGGGAACTGGGATGTACTGGGAGGAAACTGGCATGTCCCAGTTGACACCCACTTCCCTCCCAATGCCTCCCAGTATATCCCAGTTTCCTCCCAGTATATCCCAGTTTCCTCCCAGTATATCCCAGTTTCCTCCCAGTACATCCCAGTAAATCCCAGTTCGCTCCCAGTACATCCCAGTACATCGCAGTACATTCCAGTTCCGTTGCTGTACATCCCAATACATCCCCGTTCCATGCCAGTACATCCCAGTTTCCTACCAGTTCATCCCCGTACATCCCAATTCCCTCCCGGTTCACTACCACTTCTTTCCCAGTGCCTCCCAATACATCCCAGTTCCATCCCATTACATCCCCGTACATCCCAGTTCCCTCCCAGTACGTCCCAGTTCCCTCCCAGTACATCCCAGGTCCCTCCCAGTACTGGGAGGGACCTGGGATGTACTGGGAGGCACTACAATGTGCGGGGATGCCCTGGGATGTACTGTGGAGGAACTAGGATGTACAGGCTTGTACTGGGTTGTACCGGGTGGAACTGGCAGGGATTTGGGATGTACCAGGATCTACTGGGATGTACTGGGATGTACTGGGAGGTAACTGTTGTGTACTGGGAGTGAACTGGGAGGGACCTGGGATGTACTGGAAGGCACTACAATGTGCGGGGATGCACAGGGATGTACCGTGGAGGAACTAGGATGTACAGGCTTGTACTGGGTTGTACCGGGTGGAACTGGCAGGGATTTGAAATGTCCTAGTATCTACTAGGATGTACTGGGATGTACTGGGAGGTAACTGTTGTGTACTGGGAGTGAACTGGGAGGGAACTGTGAAGTACTGGGATGTACTTAGAGGGAACTGGGATGTACTGGGAGGGAACTGGGATGTAGTGGGACATACTGGGAGGGAACTGGGATGTACTGGGGTGTACTGGGAGGGAATTGTTATGTACCGAGGGGGAACTGGGACGTACTGGGAGTGAACTGTGAAGTACTGGGATGTACTTAGAGGGAAGTGGGAGGGAACTTGAATGTAGTGGGAGGGTACTGGGATTTACTTGGAGGAAAGTGGCATGTACTGGGCTGTACTGGAATGGAACTGGGAGGGAACTGTGTGTGAACTGTGAGGGAACTGGGATGTACTGTGAGGAAACTGGGATGTACTGGGACAGACTGGGAGGGATCTGGGATGTACTGGGAGGGATCTGGGATGTACTGGGCTGCACTACAATGTGCGGGGATGCCCTGGGATGTACTGTGGAGGAACTAGGATGTACAGGCTTGTACTGGGTTGTACCGGGTGGAACTGGCAGGGATTTGGGATGTACCAGGATCTACTGGGATGTACTGGGATGTACTGGGAGGTAACTGTTATGTACTGGGAAGGAACAGGGAGGGAACTGGGATGTACTGGGAGGAAACTGGGATGTACTGTGAGGGGACTGGGACGTACTGTGAGGACACTGGGATGTACTGTTATGTACTGGGAGGGAAGTGTTATGTACTGAGGGGAACTGGGACGTACTGGGATGTACTGGGAGGGAACTGTGAAGTACTGGGATGTACTGGGAGTGAACTGGGAGGGAACTGGTATGTAGTAGGATGTACTGGGTGGGAACTGGGATGTACCAGGATGTACTGGGAGGGAACTGGTATGTACTGGGAGGGAACTGGTATGTACTGGGAGGGGATTGGGACGGACTGGGAGGGAACTGGGATGTACTGGGCTGCACTGGAGGGAACTGGGATGTACTGGGAGGAAACTGGAATGTCCCAGTTGACACCCACTTCCCTCCCAATGCCTCCCAGTATATCCCAGTTTCCTCCCAGTACATCCCAGTAAATCCCAGCTCGCTGCCAGTACATGCCAATACATCGCTGTACATTCCAGTTCTGTTCCTGTACATCCCAATACATCCCCGTTCCATGCCAGTACATCCCAGTTTCCTACCAGTTCATCCCCGTACATCCCAATTCCCTCCCGGTTCACTACCACTTCTTTCCCAGTGCCTCCCAATACATCCCAGTTCCGTCCCATTACATCCCAGTACGTCCCAGTTCCCTCCCAGTACGTCCCAGTTCCCTCCCAGTACATCCCAGGTCCCTCCCAGTACTGGGAGGGACCTGGGATGTACTGGGAGGCACTACAATGTGCGGGGATGCCCTGGGATGTACTGTGGAGGAACTAGGATGTACAGGCTTGTACTGGGTTGTACCGGGTGGAACTGGCAGGGATTTGGGATGTACCAGGATCTACGGGGATGTACTGGGATGTACTGGGAGGTAACTGTTGTGTACTGGGAGTGAACTGGGAGGGAACTGGGATGTACTGGGAGGGAACTGGGATGTACTGTGAGGACAATGGGATGTACTGGTATGTACTGGGAGGGAAGTGTTATGTACTGAGGGGAACTGGGACGTACTGGGACGTGCTGGGAGGGAACTATGAAGTATTGGGATGTACTTAGAGGGAACTGGGATGTACTGGGAGGGAACTGGGAGTGAACTGGGAGGGAACTGTGAAGTACTGGGATGTACTTAGAGGGAACTGGTATGTACTGGGAGGGAACTGGGATGGACTGGGTGGAAAGTGTTGGGAATTGGGATTTAGTGGGAGGGAACTGGGATGGACTGGGAGGGAACTGGGATGTACTGGGGTGTACTGGGAGGGAACTGTTATGTACCGAGGGGGAACTGGGATGTACTGGGAGTGAACTGTGAAGTACTGGGATGTACTTAGAGGGAAGTGGGAGGGAACTTGGATGTAGTGGGAGGGAACTGGGATTTACTTGGAGGAAAGTGGCATGTACTGGGATGTACTGGAATGGAACTGGGAGTGAACTGTGTGTGAACTGTGAGGGAACTGGGATGTACTGTGAGGGAACTGGGATGTACTGGGACGTACTGGGACAGACTGGGAGGGATCTGGGCTGCACTGGTTGGGAACTGGGATGTACTGGGAGGCACTACAATGTGCGGGGATGCCCTGGGATGTACTGTGGAGGAACTAGGATGTACAGGCTTGTACTGGGTTGTACCGGGTGGAACTGGCAGGGATTTGGGATGTACCAGGATCTACTGGGATGTACTGGGAGGTAACTGTTGTGTACTGGGAGTGAACTGGGAGGGAACTGGGATGTACTGGGAGGGAACTGGGATGTACTGTGAGGACACTGGGATGTACTGGTATGTACTGGGAGGGAAGTGTTATGTACTGAGGGGAACTGGGACGTACTGGGACGTGCTGGGAGGGAACTATGAAGTATTGGGATGTACTTAGAGGGAACTGGGATGTACTGGGAGTGAACTGGGAGGGAACTGTGAAGTACTGGGATGTACTGGGAGGGAACTGGTATGTACTGGGAGGGAACTGGGATGTACTGGGTGGAAAGTGTTGGGAATTGGGATTTAGTGGGAGGGAACTGGGATGGACTGGGAGGGAACTGGGATGTAGTGGGACATACTGGGAGGGAACTGGGATGTACTGGGGTGTACTGGGAGGGAAGTGTTATGTACTGAGGGGAACTGGGACGTACTGGGATGTACTGGGAGGGAACTGTGAAGTACTGGGATGTACTGGGAGTGAACTGGGAGGGAACTGGTATGTAGTAGGATGTACTGGGTGGGAACTGGGATGTACTGGGAGGGAACTGGTATGTACTGGGAGGGAACTGGGATGTACTGGGATGTAGTGGGAGGGAACTGGCAGGGAACTGGGATGTAGTGGGAGGGAACTGGTATGTACTGGGAGGGAACTGGGATGTACTGGGACATACTGGCAGGGAACTGGGATGTACTGGGAGGGGATTGGGACGGACTGGGAGGGAACTGGGATGTACTGGGCTGCACTGGTAGGGAACTGGGATGTACTGGGAGGAAACTGGAATGTCCCAGTTGACACCCACTTCCCTCCCAATGCCTCCCAGTATATCCCAGTTTCCTCCCAGTATATCCCAGTTTCCTCCCAGTACATCCCAGTAAATCCCAGTTTGCTCCCAGTACATCGCAGTACATTCCAGTTCTGTTCCTGTACATCCCAATACATCCCCGTTCCATGCCAGTACATCCCAGTTTCCTACCAGTTCATCCCCGTACATCCCAATTCCCTCCCGGTTCACTACCACTTCTTTCCCAGTGCCTCCCAATACATCCCAGTTCCGTCCCATTACATCCCAGTACATCCCAGTTCCCTCCCAGTACGTCCCAGTTCCCTCCCAGTACATCCCAGGTCCCTCCCAGTACTGGGAGGGACCTGGGATGTACTGGGAGGCACTACAATGTGCGGGGATGCCCTGGGATGTACTGTGGAGGAACTAGGATGTACAGGCTTGTACTGGGTTGTACCGGGTGGAACTGGCAGGGATTTGGGATGTACCAGGATCTACTGGGATGTACTGGGAGGTAACTGTTATGTACTGGGAGTGAACTGGGAGGGAACTGGGATGTACTGGGAGGGAACTGGGACGTACCGTGAGGACACTGGGATGTACTGGTATGTACTGGGAGGGAACTGTTATGTACTGAGGGGAACTGGGACGTACTGGGATGTACTGG
The DNA here is from genome assembly GCF_949628215.1 of Phalacrocorax aristotelis. NCBI lineage: Eukaryota > Metazoa > Chordata > Aves > Suliformes > Phalacrocoracidae > Phalacrocorax > Phalacrocorax aristotelis. The sequence goes on along the minus strand of NW_027441237.1, from coordinate 102,766 downwards.
GAGGGAACTGTGAAGTACTGGGATGTACTGGGAGTGAACTGGGAGGGAACTGGTATGTACCAGGATGTACCAGGATGTACTGGGAGGGAACTGGTATGTACTGGGAGGGAACTGGGATGTACTGGGATGTAGTGGGAGGGAACTGGGAGGGAACTGGGATGTACTGGGAGGGAACTGGTATGTACTGGGAGGGAACTGGGATGTACTGGGACATACTGGCAGGGAACTGGGATGTACTGGGAGGGGATTGGGACGGACTGGGAGGGAACTGGGATGTACTGGGCTGCACTGGTAGGGAACTGGGATGTACTGGGAGGAAACTGGAATGTCCCAGTTGACACCCACTTCCCTCCCAATGCCTCCCAGTATATCCCAGTTTCCTCCCAGTATATCCCAGTTTCCTCCCAGCACATCCCAGTAAATCCCAGCTCGCTGCCAGTACATGCCAATACATCGCTGTACATTCCAGTTCCGTTCCTGTACATCCCAATACATCCCCGTTCCATGCCAGTACATCCCAGTTTCCTACCAGTTCATCCCCGTACATCCCAATTCCCTCCCGGTTCACTACCACTTCTTTCCCAGTGCCTCCCAATACATCCCAGTTCCGTCCCATTACATCCCAGTACATCCCAGCTCCCTCCCAGTACATCCCAGCTCCCTCCCAGTACTGGGAGGGAACTGGGATGTACTGGGAGGCACTACAATGTGCGGGGATGCCCTGGGATGTACCGTGGAGGAACTAGGATGTACAGGCTTGTACTGGGTTGTACCAGGTGGAACTGGCAGGGATTTGGGATGTACCAGGATCTACTAGGATGTACTGGGATGTACTGGGAGGTAACTGTTTTGTACTGGGAAGGAACTGGTAGGGAACTGGGATGTACTGTGAGGGAACTGGGACGTACTGTGAGGACACTGGGATGTACTGTTATGTACTGGGAGGGAAGTGTTATGTACTGAGGGGAACTGGGACGTACTGGGACGTACTGGGAGGGAACTGTGAAGTACTGGGATGTACTGGGAGTGAACTGGGAGGGAACTGGTATGTAGTAGGATGTACTGGGTGGGAACTGGGATGTACCAGGATGTACTGGGATGTACTGGGAGGGAACTGGTATGTACTGGGAGGGAACTGGGATGTACTGGGATGTAGTGGGAGGGAACTGGGAGGGAACTGGTATGTACTGGGAGGGAACTGGTATGTACTGGGAGCGAACTGGGATGTACTGGGGACATACTGGCAGGGAACTGGGATGTACTGGGAGGGGATTGGGATGTACTGGGAGGGAACTGGGATGTACTGGGAGGGAACTGGGATGTACTGGGTGGAAAGTGTTGGGAATTGGGATTTACTGGGAGGGAACTGGGATGGACTGGGAGGGAACTGGGATGTAGTGGGACATACTGGGATGGAACTGGGATGTACTGGGGTGTACTGGGAGGGAATTGTTATGTACCGAGGGGGAACTGGGACGTACTGGGAGTGAACTGTGAAGTACTGGGATGTACTTAGAGGGAAGTGGGAGGGAACTTGAATGTAGTGGGAGGGTACTGGGACTTACTTGGAGGAAAGTGGCATGTACTGGGCTAAAACTGGAATGGAACTGGGAGTGAACTGTGAGGGAACTGGGATGTACTGGGACGTACTGGGACAGACTGGGAGGGATCTGGGATGTACTGGGAGGGATCTGGGATGTACTGGGAGGCACTACAATGTGCGGGGATGCCCTGGGATGTACTGTGGAGGAACTAGGATGTACAGGCTTGTACTGGGTTGTACCGGGTGGAACTGGCAGGGATTTGGGATGTACCAGGATCTACTGGGATGTACTGGGAGGTAACTGTTATGTACTGGGAAGGAACAGGAAGGGAACTGGGATGTACTGGGAGGGAACTGGGACGTACTGTGAGGACACTGGGATGTACTGTTATGTACTGGGAGGGAAGTGTTATGTACTGAGGGGAACTGGGACGTACTGGGATGTACTGGGAGGGAACTGTGAAGTACTGGGATGTACTGGGAGTGAACTGGGATGGAACTGTGAAGTACTGGGATGTACTGGGTGGGAACTGGGATGTACCGGGAGGGAACTGGTATGTACTGGGAGGGAACTAGGATGTACTGGGATGTAGTGGGAGGGAACTGGGAGGGAACTGGGATGTACTGGGACATACTGGCAGGGAACTGGGATGTACTGGGAGGGGATTGGGACGGACTGGGAGGGAACTGGGATGTACTGGGCTGCACTGGTAGGGAACTGGGATGTACTGGGAGGAAACTGGAATGTCCCAGTTGACACCCACTTCCCTCCCAATGCCTCCCAGTATATCCCAGTTTCCTCCCAGTATATCCCAGTTTCCTCCCAGTACATCCCAGTAAATCCCAGCTCGCTGCCAGTACATGCCAATACATCGCTGTACATTCCAGTTCTGTTCCTGTACATCCCAATACATCCCCGTTCCATGCCAGTACATCCCAGTTTCCTGCCAGTTCATCCCCGTACATCCCAATTCCCTCCCGGTTCACTACCACTTCTTTCCCAGTGCCTCCCAATACATCCCAGTTCCGTCCCATTACATCCCAGTACGTCCCAGTTCCCTCCCAGTACGTCCCAGTTCCCTCCCAGTACGTCCCAGTTCCCTCCCAGTACGTCCCAGTTCCCTCCCATTACATCCCAGGTCCCTCCCAGTACTGGGAGGGAACTGGGATGTACTGGGAGGCACTACAATGTGCGGGGATGCCCTGGGATGTACTGTGGAGGAACTAGGATGTACAGGCTTGTACTGGGTTGTACCGAGTGGATCTGGCAGGGATTTGAAATGTCCTAGGATCTACTAGGATGTACTGGGAGGTAACTGTTATGTACTGGGAGTGAACTGGGAGGGAACTGGGATGTACTGGGAGGGAACTGGGACGTACTGTGAGGACACTGGGATGTACTGTTATGTACTGGGAGGGAAGTGTTATGTACTGAGGGGAACTGGGACGTACTGGGATGTACTGGGAGGGAACTGTGAAGTACTGGGATGTACTGGGAGTGAACTGGGAGGGAACTGGTATGTAGTAGGATGTACTGGGTGGGAACTGGGATGTACCAGGATGTACCGGGATGTACTGGGAGGGAACTGGTATGTACTGGGAGGGAACTGGGATGTACTGGGATGTAGTGGGAGGGAACTGGGAGGGAACTGGGATGTACTGGGAGGGAACTGGGATGTACTGGGAGGGAACTGGGATGTACTGGGACATACTGGCAGGGAACTGGGATGTACTGGGAGGGGATTGGGACGGACTGGGAGGGAACTGGGATGTACTGGGCTGCACTGGTAGGGAACTGGGATGTACTGGGAGGAAACTGGAATGTCCCAGTTGACACCCACTTCCCTCCCAATGCCTCCCAGTATATCCCAGTTTCCTCCCAGTATATCCCAGTTTCCTCCCAGTACATCCCAGTAAATCCCAGCTCGCTCCCAGTACATGCCAATACATCGCTGTACATTCCAGTTCTGTTCCTGTACATCCCAATACATCCCCGTTCCATGCCAGTACATCCCAGTTCCCTACCAGTTCATCCCCGTACATCCCAGTTCCCTCCCGGTTCACTACCACTTCTTTCCCAGTGCCTCCCAATACATCCCAGTTCCGTCCCATTACATCCCAGTATGTCCCAGTTCCCTCCCAGTACATCCCAGTTCCCTCCCAGTACTGGGAGGGACCTGGGATGTACTGGGAGGCACTACAATGTGCGGGGATGCCCTGGGATGTACTGTGGAGGAACTAGGATGTACAGGCTTGTACTGGGTTGTACCGGGTGGAACTGGCAGGGATTTGGGATGTACCAGGATGTACTGGGATGTACTGGGAGGTAACTGTTGTGTACTGGGAGTGAACTGGGAGAGAACTGGGATGTACTGGGAGGGAACTGGGATGTACTGTGAGGACACTGGGATGTACTGGTATGTACTGGGAGGGAAGTGTTATGTACTGAGGGGAACTGGGACGTACTGGGACGTGCTGGGAGGGAACTATGAAGTATTGGGATGTACTTAGAGGGAACTGGGATGTACTGGGAGGGAACTGGGAGTGAACTGGGAGGGAACTGTGAAGTACTGGGATGTACTGGGAGGGAACTGGGATGTACTGGGAGGGAACTGAGATGTACTGGGTGGAAAGTGTTGGGAATTGGGATTTACTGGGAGGGAACTGGGATGTAGTGGGACATACTGGGAGGGAACTGGGATGTACTGGGGTGTACTGGGAGGGAACTGTTATGTACCGAGGGGGAACTGGGATGTACTGGGAGTGAACTGTGAAGTACTGGGATGTACTTAGAGGGAAGTGGGAGGGAACTTGGATGTAGTGGGAGGGAACTGGGGTTTACTTGGAGGAAAGTGGCATGTACTGGGCTGTACTGGAATGGAACTGGGAGTGAACTGTGTGTGAACTGTGAGGGAACTGGGATGTACTGTGAGGGAACTGGGATGTACTGGGATGTACTGGGACGGACTGGGAGGGAACTGGGAGGGACTGGGAGGGATCTGGGATGTACTGGGCTGCACTGGTAGGGAACTGGGATGTACTGGGAGGAAACTGGAATGTCCCAGTTGACACCCACTTCCCTCCCAGTGCCTCCCAGTATATCCCAGTTTCCTCCCAGTACATCCCAGTAAATCCCAGTTTGCTCCCAGTACATGCCAGTACATCGCAGTACATTCCAGTTCCGTTCCTGTACATCCCAATACATCCCCGTTCCATGCCAGTACATCCCAGTTCCCTACCAGTTCATCCCCGTACATCCCAATTCCCTCCCGGTTCACTACCACTTCTTTCCCAGTTCCGTCCCATTACATACCAGTTCCGTCCCATTACATCCCAGTTCCGTCCCATTACATCCCAGTACATCCCAGGTCCCTCCCAGTACGTCCCAGTTCCCTCCCAGTACATCCCAGTTCCCTCCCAGTACTGGGAGGGACCTGGGATGTACTGGGAGGCACTACAATGTGCGGGGATGCCCTGGGATGTACTGTGGAGGAACTAGGATGTACAGGCTTGTACTGGGTTGTACCGGGTGGAACTGGCAGGGATTTGGGATGTACCAGGATCTACTGGGATGTACTGGGAGGTAACTGTTATGTACTGGGAAGGAACAGGGAGGGAACTGGGATGTACTGGTAGGGAACTGGGATGTACTGTGAGGGAACTGGGACGTACCGTGAGGACACTGGGATGTACTGGTATGTACTGGGAGGGAAGTGTTATGTACTGAGGGGAACTGGGACGTACTGGGATGTACTGGGAGGGAACTGTGAAGTACTGGGATGTACTGGGAGTGAACTGGGAGGGAACTGGTATGTAGTAGGATGTACTGGGTGGGAACTGGGATGTACTGGGAGGGAACTGGTATGTACTGGGAGGGAACTGGGATGTAGTGGGAGGGAACTGGTAGGGAACTGGGATGTACTGGGAGGGAACTGGTATGTACTGGGAGGGAACTGGGATGTACTGGGACATACTGGCAGGGAACTGGGATGTACTGGGAGGGGATTGGGACGGACTGGGAGGGAACTGGGATGTACTGGGCTGCACTGGTAGGGAACTGGGATGTACTGGGAGGAAACTGGAATGTCCCAGTTGACACCCACTTCCCTCCCAATGCCTCCCAGTATATCCCAGTTTCCTCCCAGTATATCCCAGTTTCCTCCCAGTACATCCCAGTAAATCCCAGCTCGCTGCCAGTACATGCCAATACATCGCTGTACATTCCAGTTCTGTTCCTGTACATCCCAATACATCCCCGTTCCATGCCAGTACATCCCAGTTCCCTACCAGTTCATCCCCGTACATCCCAATTCCCTCCCGGTTCACTACCACTTCTTTCCCAGTTCCGTCCCATTACATCCCAGTTCCGTCCCATTACATCCCAGTACATCCCAGTTCCCTCCCAGTACATCCCAGGTCCCTCCCAGTACATCCCAGTTCCCTCCCAGTACTGGGAGGGACCTGGGATGTACTGGGAGGCACTACAATGTGCGGGGATGCCCTGGGATGTACTGTGGAGGAACTAGGATGTACAGGCTTGTACTGGGTTGTACCGGGTGGAACTGGCAGGGATTTGGGATGTACCAGGATCTACTGGGATGTACTGGGAGGTAACTGTTATGTACTGGGAAGGAACAGGGAGGTAACTGGGATGTACTGGTAGGGAACTGGGATGTACTGGGAGGGAACTGGGACGTACTGTGAGGACACTGGGATGTACTGGTATGTACTGGGAGGGAAGTGTTATGTACTGAGGGGAACTGGGACGTACTGGGATGTACTGGGAGGGAACTGTGAAGTACTGGGATGTACTGGGAGTGAACTGGGAGGGAACTGGTATGTAGTAGGATGTACTGGGTGGGAACTGGGATGTACCAGGATGTACTGGGATGTAGTGGGAGGGAACTGGTATGTACTGGGAGGGAACTGGGATGTACTGGGACATACTGGCAGGGAACTGGGATGTACTGGGAGGGGATTGGGACGGACTGGGAGGGAACTGGGATGTACTGGGCTGCACTGGTAGGGAACTGGGATGTACTGGGAGGAAACTGGCATGTCCCAGTTGACACCCACTTCCCTCCCAATGCCTCCCAGTATATCCCAGTTTCCTCCCAGTATATCCCAGTTTCCTCCCAGTATATCCCAGTTTCCTCCCAGTACATCCCAGTAAATCCCAGTTCGCTCCCAGTACATCCCAGTACATCGCAGTACATTCCAGTTCCGTTGCTGTACATCCCAATACATCCCCGTTCCATGCCAGTACATCCCAGTTTCCTACCAGTTCATCCCCGTACATCCCAATTCCCTCCCGGTTCACTACCACTTCTTTCCCAGTGCCTCCCAATACATCCCAGTTCCGTCCCATTACATCCCCGTACATCCCAGTTCCCTCCCAGTACGTCCCAGTTCCCTCCCAGTACATCCCAGGTCCCTCCCAGTACTGGGAGGGACCTGGGATGTACTGGGAGGCACTACAATGTGCGGGGATGCCCTGGGATGTACTGTGGAGGAACTAGGATGTACAGGCTTGTACTGGGTTGTACCGGGTGGAACTGGCAGGGATTTGGGATGTACCAGGATCTACTGGGATGTACTGGGATGTACTGGGAGGTAACTGTTGTGTACTGGGAGTGAACTGGGAGGGACCTGGGATGTACTGGAAGGCACTACAATGTGCGGGGATGCACAGGGATGTACCGTGGAGGAACTAGGATGTACAGGCTTGTACTGGGTTGTACCGGGTGGAACTGGCAGGGATTTGAAATGTCCTAGTATCTACTAGGATGTACTGGGATGTACTGGGAGGTAACTGTTGTGTACTGGGAGTGAACTGGGAGGGAACTGTGAAGTACTGGGATGTACTTAGAGGGAACTGGGATGTACTGGGAGGGAACTGGGATGTAGTGGGACATAGTGGGAGGGAACTGGGATGTACTGGGGTGTACTGGGAGGGAATTGTTATGTACCGAGGGGGAACTGGGACGTACTGGGAGTGAACTGTGAAGTACTGGGATGTACTTAGAGGGAAGTGGGAGGGAACTTGAATGTAGTGGGAGGGTACTGGGATTTACTTGGAGGAAAGTGGCATGTACTGGGCTGTACTGGAATGGAACTGGGAGTGAACTGTGTGTGAACTGTGAGGGAACTGTGTGTGAACTGTGAGGGAACTGGGATGTACTGTGAGGAAACTGGGATGTACTGGGACAGACTGGGAGGGATCTGGGATGTACTGGGAGGGATCTGGGATGTACTGGGCTGCACTACAATGTGCGGGGATGCCCTGGGATGTACTGTGGAGGAACTAGGATGTACAGGCTTGTACTGGGTTGTACCGGGTGGAACTGGCAGGGATTTGGGATGTACCAGGATCTACTGGGATGTACTGGGATGTACTGGGAGGTAACTGTTATGTACTGGGAAGGAACAGGGAGGGAACTGGGATGTACTGGGAGGAAACTGGGATGTACTGTGAGGGGACTGGGACGTACTGTGAGGACACTGGGATGTACTGTTATGTACTGGGAGGGAAGTGTTATGTACTGAGGGGAACTGGGACGTACTGGGATGTACTGGGAGGGAACTGTGAAGTACTGGGATGTACTGGGAGTGAACTGGGAGGGAACTGGTATGTAGTAGGATGTACTGGGTGGGAACTGGGATGTACCAGGATGTACTGGGAGGGAACTGGTATGTACTGGGAGGGAACTGGTATGTACTGGGAGGGGATTGGGACGGACTGGGAGGGAACTGGGATGTACTGGGCTGCACTGGAGGGAACTGGGATGTACTGGGAGGAAACTGGAATGTCCCAGTTGACACCCACTTCCCTCCCAATGCCTCCCAGTATATCCCAGTTTCCTCCCAGTACATCCCAGTAAATCCCAGCTCGCTGCCAGTACATGCCAATACATCGCTGTACATTCCAGTTCTGTTCCTGTACATCCCAATACATCCCCGTTCCATGCCAGTACATCCCAGTTTCCTACCAGTTCATCCCCGTACATCCCAATTCCCTCCCGGTTCACTACCACTTCTTTCCCAGTGCCTCCCAATACATCCCAGTTCCGTCCCATTACATCCCAGTACGTCCCAGTTCCCTCCCAGTACGTCCCAGTTCCCTCCCAGTACATCCCAGGTCCCTCCCAGTACTGGGAGGGACCTGGGATGTACTGGGAGGCACTACAATGTGCGGGGATGCCCTGGGATGTACTGTGGAGGAACTAGGATGTACAGGCTTGTACTGGGTTGTACCGGGTGGAACTGGCAGGGATTTGGGATGTACCAGGATCTACTGGGATGTACTGGGATGTACTGGGAGGTAACTGTTGTGTACTGGGAGTGAACTGGGAGGGAACTGGGATGTACTGGGAGGGAACTGGGATGTACTGTGAGGACAATGGGATGTACTGGTATGTACTGGGAGGGAAGTGTTATGTACTGAGGGGAACTGGGACGTACTGGGACGTGCTGGGAGGGAACTATGAAGTATTGGGATGTACTTAGAGGGAACTGGGATGTACTGGGAGGGAACTGGGAGTGAACTGGGAGGGAACTGTGAAGTACTGGGATGTACTTAGAGGGAACTGGTATGTACTGGGAGGGAACTGGGATGGACTGGGTGGAAAGTGTTGGGAATTGGGATTTAGTGGGAGGGAACTGGGATGGACTGGGAGGGAACTGGGATGTACTGGGGTGTACTGGGAGGGAACTGTTATGTACCGAGGGGGAACTGGGATGTACTGGGAGTGAACTGTGAAGTACTGGGATGTACTTAGAGGGAAGTGGGAGGGAACTTGGATGTAGTGGGAGGGAACTGGGATTTACTTGGAGGAAAGTGGCATGTACTGGGATGTACTGGAATGGAACTGGGAGTGAACTGTGTGTGAACTGTGAGGGAACTGGGATGTACTGTGAGGGAACTGGGATGTACTGGGACGTACTGGGACAGACTGGGAGGGATCTGGGCTGCACTGGTTGGGAACTGGGATGTACTGGGAGGCACTACAATGTGCGGGGATGCCCTGGGATGTACTGTGGAGGAACTAGGATGTACAGGCTTGTACTGGGTTGTACCGGGTGGAACTGGCAGGGATTTGGGATGTACCAGGATGTACTGGGATGTACTGGGAGGTAACTGTTGTGTACTGGGAGTGAACTGGGAGGGAACTGGGATGTACTGGGAGGGAACTGGGATGTACTGTGAGGACACTGGGATGTACTGGTATGTACTGGGAGGGAAGTGTTATGTACTGAGGGGAACTGGGACGTACTGGGACGTGCTGGGAGGGAACTATGAAGTATTGGGATGTACTTAGAGGGAACTGGGATGTACTGGGAGTGAACTGGGAGGGAACTGTGAAGTACTGGGATGTACTGGGAGGGAACTGGTATGTACTGGGAGGGAACTGGGATGTACTGGGTGGAAAGTGTTGGGAATTGGGATGTACTGGGAGGGAACTGGTATGTACTGGGAGGGAACTGGGATGTAGTGGGACATACTGGGAGGGAACTGGGATGTACTGGGGTGTACTGGGAGGGAAGTGTTATGTACTGAGGGGAACTGGGACGTATTGGGATGTACTGGGAGGGAACTGTGAAGTACTGGGATGTACTGGGAGTGAACTGGGAGGGAACTGGTATGTAGTAGGATGTACTGGGTGGGAACTGGGATGTACTGGGAGGGAACTGGTATGTACTGGGAGGGAACTGGGATGTACTGGGATGTAGTGGGAGGGAACTGGCAGGGAACTGGGATGTAGTGGGAGGGAACTGGTATGTACTGGGAGGGAACTGGGATGTACTGGGACATACTGGCAGGGAACTGGGATGTACTGGGAGGGGATTGGGACGGACTGGGAGGGAACTGGGATGTACTGGGCTGCACTGGTAGGGAACTGGGATGTACTGGGAGGAAACTGGAATGTCCCAGTTGACACCCACTTCCCTCCCAATGCCTCCCAGTATATCCCAGTTTCCTCCCAGTATATCCCAGTTTCCTCCCAGTACATCCCAGTAAATCCCAGCTCGCTCCCAGTACATCGCAGTACATTCCAGTTCTGTTCCTGTACATCCCAATACATCCCCGTTCCATGCCAGTACATCCCAGTTTCCTACCAGTTCATCCCCGTACATCCCAATTCCCTCCCGGTTCACTACCACTTCTTTCCCAGTGCCTCCCAATACATCCCAGTTCCGTCCCATTACATCCCAGTACATCCCAGTTCCCTCCCAGTACGTCCCAGTTCCCTCCCAGTACATCCCAGGTCCCTCCCAGTACTGGGAGGGACCTGGGATGTACTGGGAGGCACTACAATGTGCGGGGATGCCCTGGGATGTACTGTGGAGGAACTAGGATGTACAGGCTTGTACTGGGTTGTACCGGGTGGAACTGGCAGGGATTTGGGATGTACCAGGATCTACTGGGATGTACTGGGAGGTAACTGTTATGTACTGGGAGTGAACTGGGAGGGAACTGGGATGTACTGGGAGGGAACTGGGACGTACCGTGAGGACACTGGGATGTACTGGTATGTACTGGGAGGGAACTGTTATGTACTGAGGGGAACTGGGACGTACTGGGATGTACTGGGAGGGAACTGTGAAGTACTGGGATGTACTGGGAGTGAACTGGGAGGGAACTGGTATGTAGTAGGATGTACTGGGTGGGAACTGGGATGTACTGGGAGGGAACTGGGATGTACTGGGATGTAGTGGGAGGGAACTGGGAGGGAACTGGGATGTACTGGGAGGGAACTGGTATGTACTGGGAGGGAACTGGGATGTACTGGGACATACTGGCAGGGAACTGGGATGTACTGGGAGGGGATTGGGACGGACTGGGAGGGAACTGGGATGTACTGGGCTGCACTGGTAGGGAACTGGGATGTACTGGGAGGAAACTGGAATGTCCCAGTTGACACCCACTTCCCTCCCAATGCCTCCCAGTATATCCCAGTTTCCTCCCAGTATATCCCAGTTTCCTCCCAGCACATCCCAGTAAATCCCAGCTCGCTGCCAGTACATGCCAATACATCGCTGTACATTCCAGTTCCGTTCCTGTACATCCCAATACATCCCCGTTCCATGCCAGTACATCCCAGTTTCCTACCAGTTCATCCCCGTACATCCCAATTCCCTCCCGGTTCACTACCACTTCTTTCCCAGTGCCTCCCAATACATCCCAGTTCCGTCCCATTACATCCCAGTACATCCCAGCTCCCTCCCAGTACATCCCAGCTCCCTCCCAGTACTGGGAGGGAACTGGGATGTACTGGGAGGCACTACAATGTGCGGGGATGCCCTGGGATGTACCGTGGAGGAACTAGGATGTACAGGCTTGTACTGGGTTGTACCAGGTGGAACTGGCAGGGATTTGGGATGTACCAGGATCTACTAGGATGTACTGGGAGGTAACTGTTTTGTACTGGGAAGGAACTGGTAGGGAACTGGGATGTACTGTGAGGGAACTGGGACGTACTGTGAGGACACTGGGATGTACTGTTATGTACTGGGAGGGAAGTGTTATGTACTGAGGGGAACTGGGACGTACTGGGATGTACTGGGAGGGAACTGTGAAGTACTGGGATGTACTGGGAGTGAACTGGGAGGGAACTGGTATGTAGTAGGATGTACTGGGTGGGAACTGGGATGTACCAGGATGTACTGGGATGTACTAGGAGGGAACTGGTATGTACTGGGAGGGAACTGGGATGTACTGGGATGTAGTGGGAGGGAACTGGGAGGGAACTGGTATGTACTGGGAGGGAACTGGTATGTACTGGGAGCGAACTGGGATGTACTGGGGACATACTGGCAGGGAACTGGGATGTACTGGGAGGGGATTGGGATGTACTGGGAGGGAACTTGGATGTATTGGGAGGGAAGTGTTATGTACCAAGGGGGAACTGGGATGTACTGGGATGTAGTGGGAGTGAACTGTGAAGTACTGGGATGTATTTAGAGGGAACTGGGATGTACTGGAAGGGAACTTTGAAGTACTGGGATGTACTTAGAGGAAACTGGGAGGCAACTGGCATGTACTGGGATGTACTGGAATGGAACTGGGAGTGAACTGTGTGTGAACTGGGAGGGAACTGGGATATACTGTGAGGGAACTGGGATGTACTGGGAGGGACTGGGAGGGATCTGGGATGTACTGGGCTGCACTGGTAGGGAACTGGGATGTACTGGGAGGAAACTGGAATGTCCCAGTTGGCACCCACTTCCCTCCCAGTTTCCTCCCAGTATATCCCAGTTTCCTCCCAGTATATCCCAGTTTCCTCCCAGTACATCCCAGTAAATCCAGCTTGCTGCCAGTACATGCCAATACATCGCCGTACATTCCAGTTCCGTTCCTGTACATCCCAATACATCCCCGTTCCATGCCAGTACATCCCAGTTTCCTACCAGTTCATCCCCGTACATCCCAATTCCCTCCCGGTTCACTACCACTTCTTTCCCAGTGCCTCCCAATACATCCCAGTTCCGTCCCATTACATCCCCGTACATCCCAGTTCCCTCCCAGTACGTCCCAGTTCCCTCCCAGTACATCCCAGGTCCCTCCCAGTACTGGGAGGGAACTGGGATGTACTGGGAGGCACTACAATGTGCGGGGATGCCCTGGGATGTACTGTGGAGGAACTAGGATGTACAGGCTTGTACTGGGTTGTACCGGGTGGAACTGGCAGGGATTTGGGATGTACCAGGATCTACTGGGATGTACTGGGATGTACTGGGAGGTAACTGTTGTGTACTGGGAGTGAACTGGGAGGGACCTGGGATGTACTGGAAGGCACTACAATGTGCGGGGATGCACAGGGATGTACCGTGGAGGAACTAGGATGTACAGGCTTGTACTGGGTTGTACCGGGTGGAACTGGCAGGGATTTGAAATGTCCTAGTATCTACTAGGATGTACTGGGATGTACTGGGAGGTAACTGTTGTGTACTGGGAGTGAACTGGGAGGGAACTGTGAAGTACTGGGATGTACTTAGAGGGAACTGGGATGTACTGGGAGGGAACTGGGATGTAGTGGGACATACTGGGAGGGAAGTGGGATGTACTGGGGTGTACTGGGAGGGAATTGTTATGTACCGAGGGGGAACTGGGACGTACTGGGAGTGAACTGTGAAGTACTGGGATGTACTTAGAGGGAAGTGGGAGGGAACTTGAATGTAGTGGGAGGGTACTGGGATTTACTTGGAGGAAAGTGGCATGTACTGGGCTGTACTGGAATGGAACTGGGAGTGAACTGTGTGTGAACTGTGAGGGAACTGGGATGTACTGTGAGGAAACTGGGATGTACTGGGACAGACTGGGAGGGATCTGGGATGTACTGGGAGGGATCTGGGATGTACTGGGCTGCACTACAATGTGCGGGGATGCCCTGGGATGTACTGTGGAGGAACTAGGATGTACAGGCTTGTACTGGGTTGTACCGGGTGGAACTGGCAGGGATTTGGGATGTACCAGGATCTACTGGGATGTACTGGGATGTACTGGGAGGTAACTGTTATGTACTGGGAAGGAACAGGGAGGGAACTGGGATGTACTGGGAGGAAACTGGGATGTACTGTGAGGGGACTGGGACGTACTGTGAGGACACTGGGATGTACTGTTATGTACTGGGAGGGAAGTGTTATGTACTGAGGGGAACTGGGACGTACTGGGATGTACTGGGAGGGAACTGTGAAGTACTGGGATGTACTGGGAGTGAACTGGGAGGGAACTGGTATGTAGTAGGATGTACTGGGTGGGAACTGGGATGTACCAGGATGTACTGGGAGGGAACTGGTATGTACTGGGAGGGAACTGGTATGTACTGGGAGGGGATTGGGACGGACTGGGAGGGAACTGGGATGTACTGGGCTGCACTGGAGGGAACTGGGATGTACTGGGAGGAAACTGGAATGTCCCAGTTGACACCCACTTCCCTCCCAATGCCTCCCAGTATATCCCAGTTTCCTCCCAGTACATCCCAGTAAATCCCAGCTCGCTCCCAGTACATGCCAATACATCGCTGTACATTCCAGTTCTGTTCCTGTACATCCCAATACATCCCCGTTCCATGCCAGTACATCCCAGTTTCCTACCAGTTCATCCCCGTACATCCCAATTCCCTCCCGGTTCACTACCACTTCTTTCCCAGTGCCTCCCAATACATCCCAGTTCCGTCCCATTACATCCCAGTACGTCCCAGTTCCCTCCCAGTACGTCCCAGTTCCCTCCCAGTACATCCCAGGTCCCTCCCAGTACTGGGAGGGAACTGGGATGTACTGGGAGGCACTACAATGTGCGGGGATGCCCTGGGATGTACTGTGGAGGAACTAGGATGTACAGGCTTGTACTGGGTTGTACCGGGTGGAACTGGCAGGGATTTGGGATGTACCAGGATCTACGGGGATGTACTGGGATGTACTGGGAGGTAACTGTTGTGTACTGGGAGTGAACTGGGAGGGAACTGGGATGTACTGGGAGGGAACTGGGATGTACTGTGAGGACAATGGGATGTACTGGTATGTACTGGGAGGGAAGTGTTATGTACTGAGGGGAACTGGGACGTACTGGGACGTGCTGGGAGGGAACTATGAAGTATTGGGATGTACTTAGAGGGAACTGGGATGTACTGGGAGGGAACTGGGAGTGAACTGGGAGGGAACTGTGAAGTACTGGGATGTACTTAGAGGGAACTGGTATGTACTGGGAGGGAACTGGGATGGACTGGGTGGAAAGTGTTGGGAATTGGGATTTAGTGGGAGGGAACTGGGATGGACTGGGAGGGAACTGGGATGTACTGGGGTGTACTGGGAGGGAACTGTTATGTACCGAGGGGGAACTGGGATGTACTGGGAGTGAACTGTGAAGTACTGGGATGTACTTAGAGGGAAGTGGGAGGGAACTTGGATGTAGTGGGAGGGAACTGGGATTTACTTGGAGGAAAGTGGCATGTACTGGGATGTACTGGAATGGAACTGGGAGTGAACTGTGTGTGAACTGTGAGGGAACTGGGATGTACTGTGAGGGAACTGGGATGTACTGGGACGTACTGGGACAGACTGGGAGGGATCTGGGCTGCACTGGTTGGGAACTGGGATGTACTGGGAGGCACTACAATGTGCGGGGATGCCCTGGGATGTACTGTGGAGGAACTAGGATGTACAGGCTTGTACTGGGTTGTACCGGGTGGAACTGGCAGGGATTTGGGATGTACCAGGATCTACTGGGATGTACTGGGAGGTAACTGTTGTGTACTGGGAGTGAACTGGGAGGGAACTGGGATGTACTGGGAGGGAACTGGGACGTACCGTGAGGACACTGGGATGTACTGGTATGTACTGGGAGGGAAGTGTTATGTACTGAGGGGAACTGGGACGTACTGGGATGTACTGGGAGGGAACTGTGAAGTACTGGGATGTACTGGGAGTGAACTGGGAGGGAACTGGTATGTACCAGGATGTACCAGGATGTACTGGGAGGGAACTGGTATGTACTGGGAGGGAACTGGGATGTACTGGCATGTAGTGGGAGGGAACTGGGAGGGAACTGGGATGTACTGGGAGGGAACTGGTATGTACTGGGAGGGAACTGGGATGTACTGGGACATACTGGCAGGGAACTGGGATGTACTGGGAGGGGATTGGGACGGACTGGGAGGGAACTGGGATGTACTGGGCTGCACTGGTAGGGAACTGGGATGTACTGGGAGGAAACTGGAATGTCCCAGTTGACACCCACTTCCCTCCCAATGCCTCCCAGTATATCCCAGTTTCCTCCCAGTATATCCCAGTTTCCTCCCAGCACATCCCAGTAAATCCCAGCTCGCTGCCAGTACATGCCAATACATCGCTGTACATTCCAGTTCCGTTCCTGTACATCCCAATACATCCCCGTTCCATGCCAGTACATCCCAGTTTCCTACCAGTTCATCCCCGTACATCCCAATTCCCTCCCGGTTCACTACCACTTCTTTCCCAGTGTCTCCCAATACATCCCAGTTCCGTCCCATTACATCCCAGTACATCCCAGTTTCCTCCCAGTACGTCGCAGTTCCCTCCCAGTACATCCCAGGTCCCTCTCAGTACTGGGAGGGACCTGGGATGTACTGGGAGGCACTACAATGTGCGGGGATGCCCTGGGATGTACTGTGGAGGAACTAGGATGTACGGGCTTGTACTGGGTTGTACCGGGTGGAACTGGCAGGGATTTGGGATGTACCAGGATGTACTGGGATGTACTGGGATGTACTGGGAGGTAACTGTTATGTACTGGGAGTGAACAGGGAGGGAACTGGGACGTACTGGTAGGGAACTGGGATGTACTGTGAGGGAACTGGGACGTACTGTGAGGACACTGGGATGTACTGTTATGTACTGGGAGGGAAGTGTTATGTACTGAGGGGAACTGGTGCGTACTGGGATGTACTGGATGGAACTGTGAAGTACTGGGATGTACTGGGAGTGAACTGGGAGGGAACTGGTATGTAGTAGGATGTACTGGGTGGGAACTGGGATGTACCAGGATGTACTGGGATGTACTGGGAGGGAACTGGTATGTACTGGGAGGGAACTGGGATGTAGTGGGAGGGAACTGGTATGTACTGGGAGGGAACTGGGATGTACTGGGACATACTGACAGGGAACTGGGATGTACTGGGAGGGGATTGGGATGTACTGGGAGGGAACTTGGATGTATTGGGAGGCAAGTGTTATGTACCAAGGGGGAACTGGGACGTACTGGGATGTAGTGGGAGTGAACTGTGAAGTACTGGGATGTACTGTGAGGGAACTGGGATGTACTGGGAGGGAACTTTAAAGTACTGGGATGTACTTAGAGGAAACTGGGAGGCAACTGGCATGTACTGGGATGTACTGGAATGGAACTGGGAGTGAACTGTGTGTGAACTGGGAGGGAACTGGGATGTACTGTGAGGGAACTGGGATGTACTGGGATGTACTGGGAGGGACTGGGAGGGATCTGGGATGTACTGGGCTGCACTGGTAGGGAACTGGGATGTACTGGGAGGAAACTGGAATGTCCCAGTTGACAGCCACTTCCCTCCCAGTTTCCTCCCAGTATATCCAGTACTGGGAGGGAACTGGGATGTACTGGGAGGCACTACAATGTGCGGGGATGTCCTGGGATGTACCGTGGAGGAACTAGGATGTACAGGCTTGTACTGGGTTGTACCGGGTGGAACTGGCAGGGATTTGGGATGTACCAGGATCTACTGGGATGTACTGGGAGGTAACTGTTGTGTACTGGGAGTGAACTGGGAGGGACCTGGGATGTAATGGAAGGCACTACAATGTGCGGGGATGCCCTGGGATGTACTGTGGAGGAACTAGGATGTACAGGCTTGTACTGGGTTGTACTGGGTGGAACTGGCAGGGATTTGAAATGTCCTAGTATCTACTAGGATGTACTGGGATGTACTGGGAGGTAACTGTTGTGTACTGGGAGTGAACTGGGAGGGAACTGTGAAGTACTGGGATGTACTTAGAGGGAACTGGGATGTACTGGGAGGGAACTGGGATGTACTGGGTGGAAAGTGTTGGGAATTGGGATTTACTGGGAGGGAACTGGGATGGACTGGGAGGGAACTGGGATGTAGTGGGACATACTGGGATGGAACTGGGATGTACTGGGGTGTACTGGGAGGGAATTGTTATGTACCGAGGGGGAACTGGGACGTACTGGGAGTGAACTGTGAAGTACTGGGATGTACTTAGAGGGAAGTGGGAGGGAACTTGAATGTAGTGGGAGGGTACTGGGACTTACTTGGAGGAAAGTGGCATGTACTGGGCTAAAACTGGAATGGAACTGGGAGTGAACTGTGAGGGAACTGGGATGTACTGGGACGTACTGGGACAGACTGGGAGGGATCTGGGATGTACTGGGAGGGATCTGGGATGTACTGGGAGGCACTACAATGTGCGGGGATGCCCTGGGATGTACTGTGGAGGAACTAGGATGTACAGGCTTGTACTGGGTTGTACCGGGTGGAACTGGCAGGGATTTGGGATGTACCAGGATCTACTGGGATGTACTGGGAGGTAACTGTTATGTACTGGGAAGGAACAGGAAGGGAACTGGGATGTACTGGGAGGGAACTGGGACGTACTGTGAGGACACTGGGATGTACTGTTATGTACTGGGAGGGAAGTGTTATGTACTGAGGGGAACTGGGACGTACTGGGATGTACTGGGAGGGAACTGTGAAGTACTGGGATGTACTGGGAGTGAACTGGGATGGAACTGTGAAGTACTGGGATGTACTGGGTGGGAACTGGGATGTACCGGGAGGGAACTGGTATGTACTGGGAGGGAACTAGGATGTACTGGGATGTAGTGGGAGGGAACTGGGAGGAAACTGGGATGTACTGGGAGGGAACTGGGATGTACTGGGACATACTGGCAGGGAACTGGGATGTACTGGGAGGGGATTGGGACGGACTGGGAGGGAACTGGGATGTACTGGGCTGCACTGGTAGGGAACTGGGATGTACTGGGAGGAAACTGGCATGTCCCAGTTGACACCCACTTCCCTCCCAATGCCTCCCAGTATATCCCAGTTTCCTCCCAGTATATCCCAGTTTCCTCCCAGTATATCCCAGTTTCCTCCCAGTACATCCCAGTAAATCCCAGCTCGCTGCCAGTACATGCCAATACATCGCTGTACATTCCAGTTCTGTTCCTGTACATCCCAATACATCCCCGTTCCATGCCAGTACATCCCAGTTTCCTGCCAGTTCATCCCCGTACATCCCAATTCCCTCCCGGTTCACTACCACTTCTTTCCCAGTGCCTCCCAATACATCCCAGTTCCGTCCCATTACATCCCAGTACGTCCCAGTTCCCTCCCAGTACGTCCCAGGTCCCTCCCAGTACATCCCAGGTCCCTCCCAGTACTGGGAGGGAACTGGGATGTACTGGGAGGCACTACAATGTGCGGGGATGCCCTGGGATGTACTGTGGAGGAACTAGGATGTACAGGCTTGTACTGGGTTGTACCGGGTGGAACTGGCAGGGATTTGGGATGTACCAGGATCTACTGGGATGTACTGGGAGGTAACTGTTATGTACTGGGAAGGAACAGGGAGGGAACTGGGATGTACTGGTAGGGAACTGGGATGTACTGTGAGGGAACTGGGACGTACCGTGAGGACACTGGGATGTATTGGTATGTACTGGGAGGGAAGTGTTATGTACTGAGGGGAACTGGGACGTACTGGGATGTACTGGGAGGGAACTGTGAAGTACTGGGATGTACTGGGAGTGAACTGGGAGGGAACTGGTATGTAGTAGGATGTACTGGGTGGGAACTGGGATGTACTGGGAGGGAACTGGTATGTACTGGGAGGGAACTGGGATGTAGTGGGAGGGAACTGGTAGGGAACTGGGATGTACTGGGAGGGAACTGGTATGTACTGGGAGGGAACTGGGATGTACTGGGACATACTGGCAGGGAACTGGGATGTACTGGGAGGGGATTGGGACGGACTGGGAGGGAACTGGGATGTACTGGGCTGCACTGGTAGGGAACTGGGATGTACTGGGAGGAAACTGGAATGTCCCAGTTGACACCCACTTCCCTCCCAATGCCTCCCAGTATATCCCAGTTTCCTCCCAGTATATCCCAGTTTCCTCCCAGTACATCCCAGTAAATCCCAGCTCGCTGCCAGTACATGCCAATACATCGCTGTACATTCCAGTTCTGTTCCTGTACATCCCAATACATCCCCGTTCCATGCCAGTACATCCCAGTTCCCTACCAGTTCATCCCCGTACATCCCAATTCCCTCCCGGTTCACTACCACTTCTTTCCCAGTTCCGTGCCATTACATCCCAGTTCCGTCCCATTACATCCCAGTACATCCCAGTTCCCTCCCAGTACATCCCAGGTCCCTCCCAGTACATCCCAGGTCCCTCCCAGTACTGGGAGGGAACTGGGATGTACTGGGAGGCACTACAATGTGCGGGGATGCCCTGGGATGTACTGTGGAGGAACTAGGATGTACAGGCTTGTACTGGGTTGTACCGGGTGGAACTGGCAGGGATTTGGGATGTACCAGGATCTACTGGGATGTACTGGGAGGTAACTGTTATGTACTGGGAAGGAACAGGGAGGTAACTGGGATGTACTGGTAGGGAACTGGGATGTACTGGGAGGGAACTGGGACGTACTGTGAGGACACTGGGATGTACTGGTATGTACTGGGAGGGAAGTGTTATGTACTGAGGGGAACTGGGACGTACTGGGATGTACTGGGAGGGAACTGTGAAGTACTGGGATGTACTGGGAGTGAACTGGGAGGGAACTGGTATGTAGTAGGATGTACTGGGTGGGAACTGGGATGTACCGGGAGGGAACTGGTATGTACTGGGAGGGAACTAGGATGTACTGGGAGGGAACTGGGATGTACTGGGACATACTGGCAGGGAACTGGGATGTACTGGGAGGGGATTGGGACGGACTGGGAGGGAACTGGGATGTACTGGGCTGCACTGGTAGGGAACTGGGATGTACTGGGAGGAAACTGGCATGTCCCAGTTGACACCCACTTCCCTCCCAATGCCTCCCAGTATATCCCAGTTTCCTCCCAGTATATCCCAGTTTCCTCCCAGTATATCCCAGTTTCCTCCCAGTACATCCCAGTAAATCCCAGTTCGCTCCCAGTACATCCCAGTACATCGCAGTACATTCCAGTTCCGTTCCTGTACATCCCAATACATCCCCGTTCCATGCCAGTACATCCCAGTTCCCTACCAGTTCATCCCCGTACATCCCAATTCCCTCCCGGTTCACTACCACTTCTTTCCCAGTGCCTCCCAATACATCCCAGTTCCGTCCCATTACATCCCAGTTCCCTCCCAGTACATCCCAGTTCCCTCCCAGTACATCCCAGTTCCCTCCCAGTACATCCCAGGTCCCTCCCAGTACATCCCAGTTCCCTCCCAGTACTGGGAGGGACCTGGGATGTACTGGGAGGCACTACAATGTGCGGGGATGCCCTGGGATGTACCGTGGAGGAACTAGGATGTACAGGCTTGTACTGGGTTGTACCAGGTGGAACTGGCAGGGATTTGGGATGTACCAGGATCTACTAGGATGTACTGGGAGGTAACTGTTTTGTACTGGGAAGGAACTGGTAGGGAACTGGGATGTACTGTGAGGGAACTGGGACGTACTGTGAGGACACTGGGATGTACTGTTATGTACTGGGAGGGAAGTGTTATGTACTGAGGGGAACTGGGACGTACTGGGATGTACTGGGAGGGAACTGTGAAGTACTGGGATGTACTGGGAGTGAACTGGGAGGGAACTGGTATGTAGTAGGATGTACTGGGTGGGAACTGGGATGTACCAGGATGTACTGGGATGTACTAGGAGGGAACTGGTATGTACTGGGAGGGAACTGGGATGTACTGGGATGTAGTGGGAGGGAACTGGGAGGGAACTGGTATGTACTGGGAGGGAACTGGTATGTACTGGGAGCGAACTGGGATGTACTGGGGACATACTGGCAGGGAACTGGGATGTACTGGGAGGGGATTGGGATGTACTGGGAGGGAACTTGGATGTATTGGGAGGGAAGTGTTATGTACCAAGGGGGAACTGGGATGTACTGGGATGTAGTGGGAGTGAACTGTGAAGTACTGGGATGTATTTAGAGGGAACTGGGATGTACTGGAAGGGAACTTTGAAGTACTGGGATGTACTTAGAGGAAACTGGGAGGCAACTGGCATGTACTGGGATGTACTGGAATGGAACTGGGAGTGAACTGTGTGTGAACTGGGAGGGAACTGGGATATACTGTGAGGGAACTGGGATGTACTGGGAGGGACTGGGAGGGATCTGGGATGTACTGGGCTGCACTGGTAGGGAACTGGGATGTACTGGGAGGAAACTGGAATGTCCCAGTTGACACCCACTTCCCTCCCAGTTTCCTCCCAGTATATCCCAGTTTCCTCCCAGTATATCCCAGTTTCCTCCCAGTACATCCCAGTAAATCCAGCTTGCTGCCAGTACATGCCAATACATCGCCGTACATTCCAGTTCCGTTCCTGTACATCCCAATACATCCCCGTTCCATGCCAGTACATCCCAGTTTCCTACCAGTTCATCCCCGTACATCCCAATTCCCTCCCGGTTCACTACCACTTCTTTCCCAGTGCCTCCCAATACATCCCAGTTCCGTCCCATTACATCCCCGTACATCCCAGTTCCCTCCCAGTACGTCCCAGTTCCCTCCCAGTACATCCCAGGTCCCTCCCAGTACTGGGAGGGAACTGGGATGTACTGGGAGGCACTACAATGTGCGGGGATGCCCTGGGATGTACTGTGGAGGAACTAGGATGTACAGGCTTGTACTGGGTTGTACCGGGTGGAACTGGCAGGGATTTGGGATGTACCAGGATCTACTGGGATGTACTGGGATGTACTGGGAGGTAACTGTTGTGTACTGGGAGTGAACTGGGAGGGACCTGGGATGTACTGGAAGGCACTACAATGTGCGGGGATGCACAGGGATGTACCGTGGAGGAACTAGGATGTACAGGCTTGTACTGGGTTGTACCGGGTGGAACTGGCAGGGATTTGAAATGTCCTAGTATCTACTAGGATGTACTGGGATGTACTGGGAGGTAACTGTTGTGTACTGGGAGTGAACTGGGAGGGAACTGTGAAGTACTGGGATGTACTTAGAGGGAACTGGGATGTACTGGGAGGGAACTGGGATGTAGTGGGACATACTGGGAGGGAACTGGGATGTACTGGGGTGTACTGGGAGGGAATTGTTATGTACCGAGGGGGAACTGGGACGTACTGGGAGTGAACTGTGAAGTACTGGGATGTACTTAGAGGGAAGTGGGAGGGAACTTGAATGTAGTGGGAGGGTACTGGGATTTACTTGGAGGAAAGTGGCATGTACTGGGCTGTACTGGAATGGAACTGGGAGTGAACTGTGTGTGAACTGTGAGGGAACTGGGATGTACTGTGAGGAAACTGGGATGTACTGGGACAGACTGGGAGGGATCTGGGATGTACTGGGAGGGATCTGGGATGTACTGGGCTGCACTACAATGTGCGGGGATGCCCTGGGATGTACTGTGGAGGAACTAGGATGTACAGGCTTGTACTGGGTTGTACCGGGTGGAACTGGCAGGGATTTGGGATGTACCAGGATCTACTGGGATGTACTGGGATGTACTGGGAGGTAACTGTTATGTACTGGGAAGGAACAGGGAGGGAACTGGGATGTACTGGGAGGAAACTGGGATGTACTGTGAGGGGACTGGGACGTACTGTGAGGACACTGGGATGTACTGTTATGTACTGGGAGGGAAGTGTTATGTACTGAGGGGAACTGGGACGTACTGGGATGTACTGGGAGGGAACTGTGAAGTACTGGGATGTACTGGGAGTGAACTGGGAGGGAACTGGTATGTAGTAGGATGTACTGGGTGGGAACTGGGATGTACCAGGATGTACTGGGAGGGAACTGGTATGTACTGGGAGGGAACTGGTATGTACTGGGAGGGGATTGGGACGGACTGGGAGGGAACTGGGATGTACTGGGCTGCACTGGAGGGAACTGGGATGTACTGGGAGGAAACTGGAATGTCCCAGTTGACACCCACTTCCCTCCCAATGCCTCCCAGTATATCCCAGTTTCCTCCCAGTACATCCCAGTAAATCCCAGCTCGCTCCCAGTACATGCCAATACATCGCTGTACATTCCAGTTCTGTTCCTGTACATCCCAATACATCCCCGTTCCATGCCAGTACATCCCAGTTTCCTACCAGTTCATCCCCGTACATCCCAATTCCCTCCCGGTTCACTACCACTTCTTTCCCAGTGCCTCCCAATACATCCCAGTTCCGTCCCATTACATCCCAGTACGTCCCAGTTCCCTCCCAGTACGTCCCAGTTCCCTCCCAGTACATCCCAGGTCCCTCCCAGTACTGGGAGGGAACTGGGATGTACTGGGAGGCACTACAATGTGCGGGGATGCCCTGGGATGTACTGTGGAGGAACTAGGATGTACAGGCTTGTACTGGGTTGTACCGGGTGGAACTGGCAGGGATTTGGGATGTACCAGGATCTACGGGGATGTACTGGGATGTACTGGGAGGTAACTGTTGTGTACTGGGAGTGAACTGGGAGGGAACTGGGATGTACTGGGAGGGAACTGGGATGTACTGTGAGGACAATGGGATGTACTGGTATGTACTGGGAGGGAAGTGTTATGTACTGAGGGGAACTGGGACGTACTGGGACGTGCTGGGAGGGAACTATGAAGTATTGGGATGTACTTAGAGGGAACTGGGATGTACTGGGAGGGAACTGGGAGTGAACTGGGAGGGAACTGTGAAGTACTGGGATGTACTTAGAGGGAACTGGTATGTACTGGGAGGGAACTGGGATGGACTGGGTGGAAAGTGTTGGGAATTGGGATTTAGTGGGAGGGAACTGGGATGGACTGGGAGGGAACTGGGATGTACTGGGGTGTACTGGGAGGGAACTGTTATGTACCGAGGGGGAACTGGGATGTACTGGGAGTGAACTGTGAAGTACTGGGATGTACTTAGAGGGAAGTGGGAGGGAACTTGGATGTAGTGGGAGGGAACTGGGATTTACTTGGAGGAAAGTGGCATGTACTGGGATGTACTGGAATGGAACTGGGAGTGAACTGTGTGTGAACTGTGAGGGAACTGGGATGTACTGTGAGGGAACTGGGATGTACTGGGACGTACTGGGACAGACTGGGAGGGATCTGGGCTGCACTGGTTGGGAACTGGGATGTACTGGGAGGCACTACAATGTGCGGGGATGCCCTGGGATGTACTGTGGAGGAACTAGGATGTACAGGCTTGTACTGGGTTGTACCGGGTGGAACTGGCAGGGATTTGGGATGTACCAGGATCTACTGGGATGTACTGGGAGGTAACTGTTGTGTACTGGGAGTGAACTGGGAGGGAACTGGGATGTACTGGGAGGGAACTGGTATGTACTGGGAGGGAACTGGGATGTACTGGGACATACTGGCAGGGAACTGGGATGTACTGGGAGGGGATTGGGACGGACTGGGACGTGCTGGGAGGGAACTATGAAGTATTGGGATGTACTTAGAGGGAACTGGGATGTACTGGGAGTGAACTGGGAGGGAACTGTGAAGTACTGGGATGTACTGGGAGGGAACTGGTATGTACTGGGAGGGAACTGGGATGTACTGGGTGGAAAGTGTTGGGAATTGGGATTTAGTGGGAGGGAACTGGGATGGACTGGGAGGGAACTGGGATGTAGTGGGACATACTGGGAGGGAACTGGGATGTACTGGGGTGTACTGGGAGGGAAGTGTTATGTACTGAGGGGAACTGGGACGTACTGGGATGTACTGGGAGGGAACTGTGAAGTACTGGGATGTACTGGGAGTGAACTGGGAGGGAACTGGTATGTAGTAGGATGTACTGGGTGGGAACTGGGATGTACTGGGAGGGAACTGGTATGTACTGGGAGGGAACTGGGATGTACTGGGATGTAGTGGGAGGGAACTGGCAGGGAACTGGGATGTAGTGGGAGGGAACTGGTATGTACTGGCAGGGAACTGGGATGTACTGGGAGGGGATTGGGACGGACTGGGAGGGAACTGGGATGTACTGGGCTGCACTGGTAGGGAACTGGGATGTACTGGGAGGAAACTGGCATGTCCCAGTTGACACCCACTTCCCTCCCAATGCCTCCCAGTATATCCCAGTTTCCTCCCAGTATATCCCAGTTTCCTCCCAGTATATCCCAGTTTCCTCCCAGTACATCCCAGTAAATCCCAGTTCGCTCCCAGTACATCCCAGTACATCGCAGTACATTCCAGTTCCGTTCCTGTACATCCCAATACATCCCCGTTCCATGCCAGTACATCCCAGTTCCCTACCAGTTCATCCCCGTACATCCCAATTCCCTCCCGGTTCACTACCACTTCTTTCCCAGTGCCTCCCAATACATCCCAGTTCCGTCCCATTACATCCCAGTTCCCTCCCAGTACATCCCAGTTCCCTCCCAGTACATCCCAGTTCCCTCCCAGTACATCCCAGGTCCCTCCCAGTACATCCCAGTTCCCTCCCAGTACTGGGAGGGACCTGGGATGTACTGGGAGGCACTACAATGTGCGGGGATGCCCTGGGATGTACCGTGGAGGAACTAGGATGTACAGGCTTGTACTGGGTTGTACCAGGTGGAACTGGCAGGGATTTGGGATGTACCAGGATCTACTAGGATGTACTGGGAGGTAACTGTTTTGTACTGGGAAGGAACTGGTAGGGAACTGGGATGTACTGTGAGGGAACTGGGACGTACTGTGAGGACACTGGGATGTACTGTTATGTACTGGGAGGGAAGTGTTATGTACTGAGGGGAACTGGGACGTACTGGGATGTACTGGGAGGGAACTGTGAAGTACTGGGATGTACTGGGAGTGAACTGGGAGGGAACTGGTATGTAGTAGGATGTACTGGGTGGGAACTGGGATGTACCAGGATGTACTGGGATGTACTAGGAGGGAACTGGTATGTACTGGGAGGGAACTGGGATGTACTGGGATGTAGTGGGAGGGAACTGGGAGGGAACTGGTATGTACTGGGAGGGAACTGGTATGTACTGGGAGCGAACTGGGATGTACTGGGGACATACTGGCAGGGAACTGGGATGTACTGGGAGGGGATTGGGATGTACTGGGAGGGAACTTGGATGTATTGGGAGGGAAGTGTTATGTACCAAGGGGGAACTGGGATGTACTGGGATGTAGTGGGAGTGAACTGTGAAGTACTGGGATGTATTTAGAGGGAACTGGGATGTACTGGAAGGGAACTTTGAAGTACTGGGATGTACTTAGAGGAAACTGGGAGGCAACTGGCATGTACTGGGATGTACTGGAATGGAACTGGGAGTGAACTGTGTGTGAACTGGGAGGGAACTGGGATATACTGTGAGGGAACTGGGATGTACTGGGAGGGACTGGGAGGGATCTGGGATGTACTGGGCTGCACTGGTAGGGAACTGGGATGTACTGGGAGGAAACTGGAATGTCCCAGTTGACACCCACTTCCCTCCCAGTTTCCTCCCAGTATATCCCAGTTTCCTCCCAGTATATCCCAGTTTCCTCCCAGTACATCCCAGTAAATCCAGCTTGCTGCCAGTACATGCCAATACATCGCCGTACATTCCAGTTCCGTTCCTGTACATCCCAATACATCCCCGTTCCATGCCAGTACATCCCAGTTTCCTACCAGTTCATCCCCGTACATCCCAATTCCCTCCCGGTTCACTACCACTTCTTTCCCAGTGCCTCCCAATACATCCCAGTTCCGTCCCATTACATCCCCGTACATCCCAGTTCCCTCCCAGTACGTCCCAGTTCCCTCCCAGTACATCCCAGGTCCCTCCCAGTACTGGGAGGGAACTGGGATGTACTGGGAGGCACTACAATGTGCGGGGATGCCCTGGGATGTACTGTGGAGGAACTAGGATGTACAGGCTTGTACTGGGTTGTACCGGGTGGAACTGGCAGGGATTTGGGATGTACCAGGATCTACTGGGATGTACTGGGATGTACTGGGAGGTAACTGTTGTGTACTGGGAGTGAACTGGGAGGGACCTGGGATGTACTGGAAGGCACTACAATGTGCGGGGATGCACAGGGATGTACCGTGGAGGAACTAGGATGTACAGGCTTGTACTGGGTTGTACCGGGTGGAACTGGCAGGGATTTGAAATGTCCTAGTATCTACTAGGATGTACTGGGATGTACTGGGAGGTAACTGTTGTGTACTGGGAGTGAACTGGGAGGGAACTGTGAAGTACTGGGATGTACTTAGAGGGAACTGGGATGTACTGGGAGGGAACTGGGATGTAGTGGGACATACTGGGAGGGAACTGGGATGTACTGGGGTGTACTGGGAGGGAATTGTTATGTACCGAGGGGGAACTGGGACGTACTGGGAGTGAACTGTGAAGTACTGGGATGTACTTAGAGGGAAGTGGGAGGGAACTTGAATGTAGTGGGAGGGTACTGGGATTTACTTGGAGGAAAGTGGCATGTACTGGGCTGTACTGGAATGGAACTGGGAGTGAACTGTGTGTGAACTGTGAGGGAACTGGGATGTACTGTGAGGAAACTGGGATGTACTGGGACAGACTGGGAGGGATCTGGGATGTACTGGGAGGGATCTGGGATGTACTGGGCTGCACTACAATGTGCGGGGATGCCCTGGGATGTACTGTGGAGGAACTAGGATGTACAGGCTTGTACTGGGTTGTACCGGGTGGAACTGGCAGGGATTTGGGATGTACCAGGATCTACTGGGATGTACTGGGATGTACTGGGAGGTAACTGTTATGTACTGGGAAGGAACAGGGAGGGAACTGGGATGTACTGGGAGGAAACTGGGATGTACTGTGAGGGGACTGGGACGTACTGTGAGGACACTGGGATGTACTGTTATGTACTGGGAGGGAAGTGTTATGTACTGAGGGGAACTGGGACGTACTGGGATGTACTGGGAGGGAACTGTGAAGTACTGGGATGTACTGGGAGTGAACTGGGAGGGAACTGGTATGTAGTAGGATGTACTGGGTGGGAACTGGGATGTACCAGGATGTACTGGGAGGGAACTGGTATGTACTGGGAGGGAACTGGTATGTACTGGGAGGGGATTGGGACGGACTGGGAGGGAACTGGGATGTACTGGGCTGCACTGGAGGGAACTGGGATGTACTGGGAGGAAACTGGAATGTCCCAGTTGACACC
The DNA here is from genome assembly GCF_949628215.1 of Phalacrocorax aristotelis. Classification (NCBI taxonomy): domain Eukaryota; kingdom Metazoa; phylum Chordata; class Aves; order Suliformes; family Phalacrocoracidae; genus Phalacrocorax; species Phalacrocorax aristotelis. Next base: position 73,417 of record NW_027441237.1, on the reverse strand, counting down.
CACTTCCCTCCCAATGCCTCCCAGTATATCCCAGTTTCCTCCCAGTACATCCCAGTAAATCCCAGCTCGCTCCCAGTACATGCCAATACATCGCTGTACATTCCAGTTCTGTTCCTGTACATCCCAATACATCCCCGTTCCATGCCAGTACATCCCAGTTTCCTACCAGTTCATCCCCGTACATCCCAATTCCCTCCCGGTTCACTACCACTTCTTTCCCAGTGCCTCCCAATACATCCCAGTTCCGTCCCATTACATCCCAGTACGTCCCAGTTCCCTCCCAGTACGTCCCAGTTCCCTCCCAGTACATCCCAGGTCCCTCCCAGTACTGGGAGGGAACTGGGATGTACTGGGAGGCACTACAATGTGCGGGGATGCCCTGGGATGTACTGTGGAGGAACTAGGATGTACAGGCTTGTACTGGGTTGTACCGGGTGGAACTGGCAGGGATTTGGGATGTACCAGGATCTACGGGGATGTACTGGGATGTACTGGGAGGTAACTGTTGTGTACTGGGAGTGAACTGGGAGGGAACTGGGATGTACTGGGAGGGAACTGGGATGTACTGTGAGGACAATGGGATGTACTGGTATGTACTGGGAGGGAAGTGTTATGTACTGAGGGGAACTGGGACGTACTGGGACGTGCTGGGAGGGAACTATGAAGTATTGGGATGTACTTAGAGGGAACTGGGATGTACTGGGAGGGAACTGGGAGTGAACTGGGAGGGAACTGTGAAGTACTGGGATGTACTTAGAGGGAACTGGTATGTACTGGGAGGGAACTGGGATGGACTGGGTGGAAAGTGTTGGGAATTGGGATTTAGTGGGAGGGAACTGGGATGGACTGGGAGGGAACTGGGATGTACTGGGGTGTACTGGGAGGGAACTGTTATGTACCGAGGGGGAACTGGGATGTACTGGGAGTGAACTGTGAAGTACTGGGATGTACTTAGAGGGAAGTGGGAGGGAACTTGGATGTAGTGGGAGGGAACTGGGATTTACTTGGAGGAAAGTGGCATGTACTGGGATGTACTGGAATGGAACTGGGAGTGAACTGTGTGTGAACTGTGAGGGAACTGGGATGTACTGTGAGGGAACTGGGATGTACTGGGACGTACTGGGACAGACTGGGAGGGATCTGGGCTGCACTGGTTGGGAACTGGGATGTACTGGGAGGCACTACAATGTGCGGGGATGCCCTGGGATGTACTGTGGAGGAACTAGGATGTACAGGCTTGTACTGGGTTGTACCGGGTGGAACTGGCAGGGATTTGGGATGTACCAGGATCTACTGGGATGTACTGGGAGGTAACTGTTGTGTACTGGGAGTGAACTGGGAGGGAACTGGGATGTACTGGGAGGGAACTGGGATGTACTGTGAGGACACTGGGATGTACTGGTATGTACTGGGAGGGAAGTGTTATGTACTGAGGGGAACTGGGACGTACTGGGACGTGCTGGGAGGGAACTATGAAGTATTGGGATGTACTTAGAGGGAACTGGGATGTACTGGGAGTGAACTGGGAGGGAACTGTGAAGTACTGGGATGTACTGGGAGGGAACTGGTATGTACTGGGAGGGAACTGGGATGTACTGGGTGGAAAGTGTTGGGAATTGGGATTTAGTGGGAGGGAACTGGGATGGACTGGGAGGGAACTGGGATGTAGTGGGACATACTGGGAGGGAACTGGGATGTACTGGGGTGTACTGGGAGGGAAGTGTTATGTACTGAGGGGAACTGGGACGTACTGGGATGTACTGGGAGGGAACTGTGAAGTACTGGGATGTACTGGGAGTGAACTGGGAGGGAACTGGTATGTAGTAGGATGTACTGGGTGGGAACTGGGATGTACTGGGAGGGAACTGGTATGTACTGGGAGGGAACTGGGATGTACTGGGATGTAGTGGGAGGGAACTGGCAGGGAACTGGGATGTAGTGGGAGGGAACTGGTATGTACTGGGAGGGAACTGGGATGTACTGGGACATACTGGCAGGGAACTGGGATGTACTGGGAGGGGATTGGGACGGACTGGGAGGGAACTGGGATGTACTGGGCTGCACTGGTAGGGAACTGGGATGTACTGGGAGGAAACTGGAATGTCCCAGTTGACACCCACTTCCCTCCCAATGCCTCCCAGTATATCCCAGTTTCCTCCCAGTATATCCCAGTTTCCTCCCAGTACATCCCAGTAAATCCCAGTTTGCTCCCAGTACATCGCAGTACATTCCAGTTCTGTTCCTGTACATCCCAATACATCCCCGTTCCATGCCAGTACATCCCAGTTTCCTACCAGTTCATCCCCGTACATCCCAATTCCCTCCCGGTTCACTACCACTTCTTTCCCAGTGCCTCCCAATACATCCCAGTTCCGTCCCATTACATCCCAGTACATCCCAGTTCCCTCCCAGTACGTCCCAGTTCCCTCCCAGTACATCCCAGGTCCCTCCCAGTACTGGGAGGGACCTGGGATGTACTGGGAGGCACTACAATGTGCGGGGATGCCCTGGGATGTACTGTGGAGGAACTAGGATGTACAGGCTTGTACTGGGTTGTACCGGGTGGAACTGGCATGGATTTGGGATGTACCAGGATCTACTGGGATGTACTGGGATGTACTGGGAGGTATCTGTTATGTACTGGGAGGGAACTGGGAGGGAACTGGGATGTACTGGGACGGACTGGGAGGGAACTGGGACGGACTGGGATGCACTGGTAGGGAACTGGGATGTACTGGGAGGAAACTGGAATGTCCCAGTTGACACCCACTTTCCTCCCAGTTTCCTCCCAGTACATCCCAGTAAATCCCAGTTTGCTCCCAGTACATCCCAGTACATTCCAGTTCCGTTCCTGTACATCCCAATACATCCCAGTTCCATGCCAGTACATCCCAGTTCCCTACCAGTTCATCCCCGTACATCCCAATTCCCTCCCGGTTCGCTACCACTTCTTTCCCAGTGCCTCCCAATACATCCCAGTTCCGTCCCATTACATCCCAGTACATCCCAGGTCCCTCCCAGTACATCCCAGGTCCCTCCCAGTACATCCCAGGTCCCTCCCCGTTAATCCTAGGTCCCTCCCAGTACTGGGAGGGACCTGGGATGTACTGGGAGGCACTACAATGTGCGGGGATGCCCTGGGATGTACTGTGGAGGAACTAGGATGTACAGGCTTGTACTGGGTTGTACCGGGTGGAACTGGCAGGGATTTGGGATGTACCAGGATCTACTGGGATGTACTGGGAGGTAACTGTTATGTACTGGGAGTGAACTGGGAGGGAACTGGGATGTACTGGGAGGGAACTGGGACGTACCGTGAGGACACTGGGATGTACTGGTATGTACTGGGAGGGAACTGTTATGTACTGAGGGGAACTGGGACGTACTGGGATGTACTGGGAGGGAACTGTGAAGTACTGGGATGTACTGGGAGTGAACTGGGAGGGAACTGGTATGTACCAGGATGTACCGGGATGTACTGGGAGGGAACTGGTATGTACTGGGAGGGAACTGGGATGTACTGGGATGTAGTGGGAGGGAACTGGGAGGGAACTGGGATGTACTGGGAGGGAACTGGTATGTACTGGGAGGGAACTGGGATGTACTGGGACATACTGGCAGGGAACTGGGATGTACTGGGAGGGGATTGGGACGGACTGGGAGGGAACTGGGATGTACTGGGCTGCACTGGTAGGGAACTGGGATGTACTGGGAGGAAACTGGAATGTCCCAGTTGACACCCACTTCCCTCCCAATGCCTCCCAGTATATCCCAGTTTCCTCCCAGTATATCCCAGTTTCCTCCCAGCACATCCCAGTAAATCCCAGCTCGCTGCCAGTACATGCCAATACATCGCTGTACATTCCAGTTCCGTTCCTGTACATCCCAATACATCCCCGTTCCATGCCAGTACATCCCAGTTTCCTACCAGTTCATCCCCGTACATCCCAATTCCCTCCCGGTTCACTACCACTTCTTTCCCAGTGTCTCCCAATACATCCCAGTTCCGTCCCATTACATCCCAGTACATCCCAGTTTCCTCCCAGTACGTCGCAGTTCCCTCCCAGTACATCCCAGGTCCCTCTCAGTACTGGGAGGGAGCTGGGATGTACTGGGAGGCACTACAATGTGCGGGGATGCCCTGGGATGTACTGTGGAGGAACTAGGATGTACGGGCTTGTACTGGGTTGTACCGGGTGGAACTGGCAGGGATTTGGGATGTACCAGGATGTACTGGGATGTACTGGGATGTACTGGGAGGTAACTGTTATGTACTGGGAGTGAACAGGGAGGGAACTGGGACGTACTGGGAGGGAACTGGGATGTACTGTGAGGGAACTGGGACGTACTGTGAGGACACTGGGATGTACTGTTATGTACTGGGAGGGAAGTGTTATGTACTGAGGGGAACTGGTGCGTACTGGGATGTACTGGATGGAACTGTGAAGTACTGGGATGTACTGGGAGTGAACTGGGAGGGAACTGGTATGTAGTAGGATGTACTGGGTGGGAACTGGGATGTACCAGGATGTACTGGGATGTACTGGGAGGGAACTGGTATGTACTGGGAGGGAACTGGGATGTAGTGGGAGGGAACTGATATGTACTGGGAGGGAACTGGGATGTACTGGGACATACTGACAGGGAACTGGGATGTACTGGGAGGGGATTGGGATGTACTGGGAGGGAACTTGGATGTATTGGGAGGCAAGTGTTATGTACCAAGGGGGAACTGGGACGTACTGGGATGTAGTGGGAGTGAACTGTGAAGTACTGGGATGTACTGTGAGGGAACTGGGATGTACTGGGAGGGAACTTTAAAGTACTGGGATGTACTTAGAGGAAACTGGGAGGCAACTGGCATGTACTGGGATGTACTGGAATGGAACTGGGAGTGAACTGTGTGTGAACTGGGAGGGAACTGGGATGTACTGTGAGGGAACTGGGATGTACTGGGATGTACTGGGAGGGACTGGGAGGGATCTGGGATGTACTGGGCTGCACTGGTAGGGAACTGGGATGTACTGGGAGGAAACTGGAATGTCCCAGTTGACAGCCACTTCCCTCCCAGTTTCCTCCCAGTATATCCAGTACTGGGAGGGAACTGGGATGTACTGGGAGGCACTACAATGTGCGGGGATGTCCTGGGATGTACCGTGGAGGAACTAGGATGTACAGGCTTGTACTGGGTTGTACCGGGTGGAACTGGCAGGGATTTGGGATGTACCAGGATCTACTGGGATGTACTGGGAGGTAACTGTTGTGTACTGGGAGTGAACTGGGAGGGACCTGGGATGTAATGGAAGGCACTACAATGTGCGGGGATGCCCTGGGATGTACTGTGGAGGAACTAGGATGTACAGGCTTGTACTGGGTTGTACTGGGTGGAACTGGCAGGGATTTGAAATGTCCTAGTATCTACTAGGATGTACTGGGATGTACTGGGAGGTAACTGTTGTGTACTGGGAGTGAACTGGGAGGGAACTGTGAAGTACTGGGATGTACTTAGAGGGAACTGGGATGTACTGGGAGGGAACTGGGATGTACTGGGTGGAAAGTGTTGGGAATTGGGATTTACTGGGAGGGAACTGGGATGGACTGGGAGGGAACTGGGATGTAGTGGGACATACTGGGATGGAACTGGGATGTACTGGGGTGTACTGGGAGGGAATTGTTATGTACCGAGGGGGAACTGGGACGTACTGGGAGTGAACTGTGAAGTACTGGGATGTACTTAGAGGGAAGTGGGAGGGAACTTGAATGTAGTGGGAGGGTACTGGGACTTACTTGGAGGAAAGTGGCATGTACTGGGCTAAAACTGGAATGGAACTGGGAGTGAACTGTGAGGGAACTGGGATGTACTGGGACGTACTGGGACAGACTGGGAGGGATCTGGGATGTACTGGGAGGGATCTGGGATGTACTGGGAGGCACTACAATGTGCGGGGATGCCCTGGGATGTACTGTGGAGGAACTAGGATGTACAGGCTTGTACTGGGTTGTACCGGGTGGAACTGGCAGGGATTTGGGATGTACCAGGATCTACTGGGATGTACTGGGAGGTAACTGTTATGTACTGGGAAGGAACAGGAAGGGAACTGGGATGTACTGGGAGGGAACTGGGACGTACTGTGAGGACACTGGGATGTACTGTTATGTACTGGGAGGGAAGTGTTATGTACTGAGGGGAACTGGGACGTACTGGGATGTACTGGGAGGGAACTGTGAAGTACTGGGATGTACTGGGAGTGAACTGGGATGGAACTGTGAAGTACTGGGATGTACTGGGTGGGAACTGGGATGTACCGGGAGGGAACTGGTATGTACTGGGAGGGAACTAGGATGTACTGGGATGTAGTGGGAGGGAACTGGGAGGAAACTGGGATGTACTGGGAGGGAACTGGGATGTACTGGGACATACTGGCAGGGAACTGGGATGTACTGGGAGGGGATTGGGACGGACTGGGAGGGAACTGGGATGTACTGGGCTGCACTGGTAGGGAACTGGGATGTACTGGGAGGAAACTGGCATGTCCCAGTTGACACCCACTTCCCTCCCAATGCCTCCCAGTATATCCCAGTTTCCTCCCAGTATATCCCAGTTTCCTCCCAGTATATCCCAGTTTCCTCCCAGTACATCCCAGTAAATCCCAGCTCGCTGCCAGTACATGCCAATACATCGCTGTACATTCCAGTTCTGTTCCTGTACATCCCAATACATCCCCGTTCCATGCCAGTACATCCCAGTTTCCTGCCAGTTCATCCCCGTACATCCCAATTCCCTCCCGGTTCACTACCACTTCTTTCCCAGTGCCTCCCAATACATCCCAGTTCCGTCCCATTACATCCCAGTACGTCCCAGTTCCCTCCCAGTACGTCCCAGGTCCCTCCCAGTACATCCCAGGTCCCTCCCAGTACTGGGAGGGAACTGGGATGTACTGGGAGGCACTACAATGTGCGGGGATGCCCTGGGATGTACTGTGGAGGAACTAGGATGTACAGGCTTGTACTGGGTTGTACCGGGTGGAACTGGCAGGGATTTGGGATGTACCAGGATCTACTGGGATGTACTGGGAGGTAACTGTTATGTACTGGGAAGGAACAGGGAGGGAACTGGGATGTACTGGTAGGGAACTGGGATGTACTGTGAGGGAACTGGGACGTACCGTGAGGACACTGGGATGTATTGGTATGTACTGGGAGGGAAGTGTTATGTACTGAGGGGAACTGGGACGTACTGGGATGTACTGGGAGGGAACTGTGAAGTACTGGGATGTACTGGGAGTGAACTGGGAGGGAACTGGTATGTAGTAGGATGTACTGGGTGGGAACTGGGATGTACTGGGAGGGAACTGGTATGTACTGGGAGGGAACTGGGATGTAGTGGGAGGGAACTGGTAGGGAACTGGGATGTACTGGGAGGGAACTGGTATGTACTGGGAGGGAACTGGGATGTACTGGGACATACTGGCAGGGAACTGGGATGTACTGGGAGGGGATTGGGACGGACTGGGAGGGAACTGGGATGTACTGGGCTGCACTGGTAGGGAACTGGGATGTACTGGGAGGAAACTGGAATGTCCCAGTTGACACCCACTTCCCTCCCAATGCCTCCCAGTATATCCCAGTTTCCTCCCAGTATATCCCAGTTTCCTCCCAGTACATCCCAGTAAATCCCAGCTCGCTGCCAGTACATGCCAATACATCGCTGTACATTCCAGTTCTGTTCCTGTACATCCCAATACATCCCCGTTCCATGCCAGTACATCCCAGTTCCCTACCAGTTCATCCCCGTACATCCCAATTCCCTCCCGGTTCACTACCACTTCTTTCCCAGTTCCGTGCCATTACATCCCAGTTCCGTCCCATTACATCCCAGTACATCCCAGTTCCCTCCCAGTACATCCCAGGTCCCTCCCAGTACATCCCAGGTCCCTCCCAGTACTGGGAGGGAACTGGGATGTACTGGGAGGCACTACAATGTGCGGGGATGCCCTGGGATGTACTGTGGAGGAACTAGGATGTACAGGCTTGTACTGGGTTGTACCGGGTGGAACTGGCAGGGATTTGAAATGTCCTAGGATCTACTAGGATGTACTGGGATGTACTGGGAGGTAACTGTTGTGTACTGGGAGTGAACTGGGAGAGAACTGGGATGTACTGGGAGGGAACTGGGATGTACTGTGAGGACACTGGGATGTACTGGTATGTACTGGGAGGGAAGTGTTATGTACTGAGGGGAACTGGGACGTACTGGGACGTGCTGGGAGGGAACTATGAAGTATTGGGATGTACTTAGAGGGAACTGGGATGTACTGGGAGGGAACTGGGAGGGAACTGTGAAGTACTGGGATGTACTGGGAGGGAACTGGTATGTACTGGGAGGGAACTGGGATGTACTGGGTGGAAAGTGTTGGGAATTGGGATTTACTGGGAGGGAACTGGGATGGACTGGGAGGGAACTGGGATGTAGTGGGACATACTGGGAGGGAACTGGGATGTACTGGGGTGTACTGGGAGGGAACTGTTATGTACCGAGGGGGAACTGGGATGTACTGGGAGTGAACTGTGAAGTACTGGGATGTACTTAGAGGGAAGTGGGAGGGAACTTGGATGTAGTGGGAGGGAGCTGGGGTTTACTTGGAGGAAAGTGGCATGTACTGGGATGTACTGGAATGGAACTGGGAGTGAACTGTGTGTGAACTGTGAGGGAACTGGGATGTACTGTGAGGGAACTGGGATGTACTGTGAGGACACTGGGATGTACTGGTATGTACTGGGAGGGAAGTGTTATGTACTGAGGGGAACTGGGACGTACTGGGACGTGCTGGGAGGGAAGTATGAAGTATTGGGATGTACTTAGAGGGAACTGGGATGTACTGGGAGGGAACTGGGAGTGAACTGGGAGGGAACTGTGAAGTACTGGGATGTACTTAGAGGGAACTGGGATGTACTGGGAGGGAACTGGGATGTACTGGGTGGAAAGTGTTGGGAATTGGGATTTACTGGGAGGGAACTGGGATGGACTGGGAGGGAACTGGGATGTACTGGGTGGAAAGTGTTGGGAATTGGGATTTACTGGGAGGGAACTGGGATGGACTGGGAGGGAACTGGGATGTAGTGGGACATACTGGGAGGGAACTGGGATGTACTGGGGTGTACTGGGAGGGAACTGTTATGTACCGAGGGGGAACTGGGATGTACTGGGAGTGAACTGTGAAGTACTGGGATGTACTTAGAGGGAAGTGGGAGGGAACTGGGATTTACTTGGAGGAAAGTGGCATGTACTGGGCTGTACTGGAATGGAACTGGGAGTGAACTGTGTGTGAACTGTGAGGGAACTGGGATGTACTGTGAGGGAACTGGGATGTACTGGGACAGACTGGGAGGGATCTGGGATGTACTGGGATGCACTGGTAGGGAACTGGGATGTACTGGGAGGAATCTGGAATGTCCCAGTTGACACCCACTTCCCTCCCAATGCCTCCCAGTATATCCCAGTTTCCTCCCAGTACATCCCAGTAAATCCCAGTTTGCTCCCAGTACATCCCAGTACATCGCAGTACATTCCAGTTCCGTGCCTGTACATCCCAATACATCCCCGTTCCATGCCAGTACATCCCAGTTCCCTACCAGTTCATCCCCGTACATCCCAATTCCCTCCCGGTTCACTACCACTTCTTTCCCAGTTCCGTCCCATTACATCCCAGTTCCGTCCCATTACATCCCAGTACATCCCAGTTCCCTCCCAGTACATCCCAGGTCCCTCCCAGTACATCCCAGGTCCCTCCCAGTACATCCCAGGTCCCTCCCAGTACTGGGAGGGAACTGGGATGTACTGGGAGGCACTACAATGTGCGGGGATGCCCTGGGATGTACTGTGGAGGAACTAGGATGTACAGGCTTGTACTGGGTTGTACCGGGTGGAACTGGCAGGGATTTGGGATGTACCAGGATCTACTGGGATGTACTGGGATGTACTGGGAGGTAACTGTTATGTACTGGGAAGGAACAGGGAGGGAACTGGGATGTACTGGTAGGGAACTGGGATGTACTGGGAGGGAACTGGGACGCACTGTGAGGACACTGGGATGTACTGTTATGTACTGGGAGGGAAGTGTTATGTACTGAGGGGAACTGGGACGTACTGGGATGTACTGGGAGGGAACTGTGAAGTACTGGGATGTACTGGGAGTGAACTGGGAGGGAACTGGTATGTAGTAGGATGTACTGGGTGGGAACTGGGATGTACCAGGATGTACTGGGATGTACTGGGAGGGAACTGGTATGTACTGGGAAGGAACTGGGATGTACTGGGATGTACTGGGAGGGAACTGGTATGTACTGGGAGGGAACTGGGATGTACTGGGGCCATACTGGCAGGGAACTGGGATGTACTGGGAGGGGATTGGGATGTACTGGGAGGGAACTTGGATGTATTGGGAGGGAAGTGTTATGTACCACGGGGGAACTGGGACGTACTGGGATGTAGTGGGAGTGAACTGTGAAGTACTGGGATGTACTTAGAGGAAACTGGGAGGCAACTGGGATGTAGTGGGACGTACGGGAATGGAACTGGGAGTGAACTGTGTGTGAACTGTGAGGGAACTGGGATGTACTGGGAGGGACTGGGAGGGATCTGGGATGTACTGGGTTGCACTGGTAGGGAACTGGGATGTACTGGGAGGACACTGGAATGTCTCAGTTGACACCCACTTCCCTCCCAGTTTCCTCCCAGTATATCCCAGTTTCCTCCCAGTAAATCCCAGTTTCCTCCCAGTAAATCCCAGTTTCCTCCCAGTACATCCCAGTAAATCCCAGTTCGCTCCCAGTACATCCCAATACATCGCCGTACATTCCAGTTCCGTTCCTGTCCATCCCAATACATCCCCGTTCCATGCCAGTACATCCCAGTTCCCTACCAGTTCATCCCCGTACATCCCAATTCCCTCCCGGTTCACTACCACTTCTTTCCCAGTGCCTCCCAATACATCCCAGTTCCGTCCCATTACATCCCAGTACATCCCAGGTCCCTCCCAGTACATCCCAGCTCCCTCCCAGTACTGGGAGGGAACTGGGATGTACTGGGAGGCACTACAATGTGCGGGGATGCCCTGGGATGTACCGTGGAGGAACTAGGATGTACAGGCTTGTACTGGGTTGTACCGGGTGGAACTGGCAGGGATTTGAAATGTCCTAGGATCTACTAGGATGTACTGGGATGTACTGGGAGGTAACTGTTGTGTACTGGGAGTGAACTGGGAGAGAACTGGGATGTACTGGGAGGGAACTGGGATGTACTGTGAGGACACTGGGATGTACTGGTATGTACTGGGAGGGAAGTGTTATGTACTGAGGGGAACTGGGACGTACTGGGACGTGCTGGGAGGGAACTATGAAGTATTGGGATGTACTTAGAGGGAACTGGGATGTACTGGGAGGGAACTGGGAGGGAACTGTGAAGTACTGGGATGTACTGGGAGGGAACTGGTATGTACTGGGAGGGAACTGGGATGTACTGGGTGGAAAGTGTTGGGAATTGGGATTTACTGGGAGGGAACTGGGATGGACTGGGAGGGAACTGGGATGTAGTGGGACATACTGGGAGGGAACTGGGATGTACTGGGGTGTACTGGGAGGGAACTGTTATGTACCGAGGGGGAACTGGGATGTACTGGGAGTGAACTGTGAAGTACTGGGATGTACTTAGAGGGAAGTGGGAGGGAACTTGGATGTAGTGGGAGGGAGCTGGGGTTTACTTGGAGGAAAGTGGCATGTACTGGGATGTACTGGAATGGAACTGGGAGTGAACTGTGTGTGAACTGTGAGGGAACTGGGATGTACTGTGAGGGAACTGGGATGTACTGTGAGGACACTGGGATGTACTGGTATGTACTGGGAGGGAAGTGTTATGTACTGAGGGGAACTGGGACGTACTGGGACGTGCTGGGAGGGAAGTATGAAGTATTGGGATGTACTTAGAGGGAACTGGGATGTACTGGGAGGGAACTGGGAGTGAACTGGGAGGGAACTGTGAAGTACTGGGATGTACTTAGAGGGAACTGGGATGTACTGGGAGGGAACTGGGATGTACTGGGTGGAAAGTGTTGGGAATTGGGATTTACTGGGAGGGAACTGGGATGGACTGGGAGGGAACTGGGATGTACTGGGTGGAAAGTGTTGGGAATTGGGATTTACTGGGAGGGAACTGGGATGGACTGGGAGGGAACTGGGATGTAGTGGGACATACTGGGAGGGAACTGGGATGTACTGGGGTGTACTGGGAGGGAACTGTTATGTACCGAGGGGGAACTGGGATGTACTGGGAGTGAACTGTGAAGTACTGGGATGTACTTAGAGGGAAGTGGGAGGGAACTGGGATTTACTTGGAGGAAAGTGGCATGTACTGGGCTGTACTGGAATGGAACTGGGAGTGAACTGTGTGTGAACTGTGAGGGAACTGGGATGTACTGTGAGGGAACTGGGATGTACTGGGACGGACTGGGAGGGAACTGGGATGTACTGGGATGCACTGGTAGGGAACTGGGATGTACTGGGAGGAATCTGGAATGTCCCAGTTGACACCCACTTCCCTCCCAATGCCTCCCAGTATATCCCAGTTTCCTCCCAGTACATCCCAGTAAATCCCAGTTTGCTCCCAGTACATCCCAGTACATCGCAGTACATTCCAGTTCCGTGCCTGTACATCCCAATACATCCCCGTTCCATGCCAGTACATCCCAGTTCCCTACCAGTTCATCCCCGTACATCCCAATTCCCTCCCGGTTCACTACCACTTCTTTCCCAGTTCCGTCCCATTACATCCCAGTTCCGTCCCATTACATCCCAGTACATCCCAGTTCCCTCCCAGTACATCCCAGGTCCCTCCCAGTACATCCCAGGTCCCTCCCAGTACTGGGAGGGAACTGGGATGTACTGGGAGGCACTACAATGTGCGGGGATGCCCTGGGATGTACTGTGGAGGAACTAGGATGTACAGGCTTGTACTGGGTTGTACCGGGTGGAACTGGCAGGGATTTGGGATGTACCAGGATCTACTGGGATGTACTGGGATGTACTGGGAGGTAACTGTTATGTACTGGGAAGGAACAGGGAGGGAACTGGGATGTACTGGGAGGGAACTGGGATGTACTGGGAGGGAACTGGGACGCACTGTGAGGACACTGGGATGTACTGGTATGTACTGGGAGGGAAGTGTTATGTACTGAGGGGAACTGGGACGTACTGGGATGTACTGGGAGGGAACTGTGAAGTACTGGGATGTACTGGGAGTGAACTGGGAGGGAACTGGTATGTAGTAGGATGTACTGGGTGGGAACTGGGATGTACCAGGATGTACTGGGATGTACTGGGAGGGAACTGGTATGTACTGGGAAGGAACTGGGATGTACTGGGATGTACTGGGAGGGAACTGGTATGTACTGGGAGGGAACTGGGATGTACTGGGGCCATACTGGCAGGGAACTGGGATGTACTGGGAGGGGATTGGGATGTACTGGGAGGGAACTTGGATGTATTGGGAGGGAAGTGTTATGTACCACGGGGGAACTGGGACGTACTGGGATGTAGTGGGAGTGAACTGTGAAGTACTGGGATGTACTTAGAGGAAACTGGGAGGCAACTGGGATGTAGTGGGACGTACGGGAATGGAACTGGGAGTGAACTGTGTGTGAACTGTGAGGGAACTGGGATGTACTGGGAGGGACTGGGAGGGATCTGGGATGTACTGGGTTGCACTGGTAGGGAACTGGGATGTACTGGGAGGACACTGGAATGTCTCAGTTGACACCCACTTCCCTCCCAGTTTCCTCCCAGTATATCCCAGTTTCCTCCCAGTAAATCCCAGTTTCCTCCCAGTAAATCCCAGTTTCCTCCCAGTACATCCCAGTAAATCCCAGTTCGCTCCCAGTACATCCCAATACATCGCCGTACATTCCAGTTCCGTTCCTGTCCATCCCAATACATCCCCGTTCCATGCCAGTACATCCCAGTTCCCTACCAGTTCATCCCCGTACATCCCAATTCCCTCCCGGTTCACTACCACTTCTTTCCCAGTGCCTCCCAATACATCCCAGTTCCGTCCCATTACATCCCAGTACATCCCAGGTCCCTCCCAGTACATCCCAGCTCCCTCCCAGTACTGGGAGGGAACTGGGATGTACTGGGAGGCACTACAATGTGCGGGGATGCCCTGGGATGTACCGTGGAGGAACTAGGATGTACAGGCTTGTACTGGGTTGTACCAGGTGGAACTGGCAGGGATTTGGGATGTACCAGGATCTACTAGGATGTACTGGGATGTACTGGGAGGTAACTGTTATGTACTGGGAAGGAACTGGGAGGGAACTGGGATGTACTGGGAGGGAACTGGGACGTACCGTGAGGACACTGGGATGTACTGTTATGTACTGGGAGGGAAGTGTTATGTACTGAGGGGAACTGGGACGTACTGGGATGTACTGGGAGGGAACTGTGAAGTACTGGGATGTACTGGGAGTGAACTGGGAGGGAACTGGTATGTAGTAGGATGTACTGGGTGGGAACTGGGATGTACCAGGATGTACCAGGATGTACTGGGAGGGAACTGGTATGTACTGGGAGGGAACTGGGATGTACTGGGAGGGAACTGGGATGTACTGGGAGGGAACTGGTATGTACTGGGAGGGAACTGGGATGTACTGGGACATACTGGCAGGGAACTGGGATGTACTGGGAGGGGATTGGGACGGACTGGGAGGGAACTGGGATGTACTGGGCTGCACTGGTAGGGAACTGGGATGTACTGGGAGGAAACTGGAATGTCCCAGTTGACACCCACTTCCCTCCCAATGCCTCCCAGTATATCCCAGTTTCCTCCCAGTATATCCCAGTTTCCTCCCAGTACATCCCAGTAAATCCCAGCTCGCTGCCAGTACATGCCAATACATCGCTGTACATTCCAGTTCTGTTCCTGTACATCCCAATACATCCCCGTTCCATGCCAGTACATCCCAGTTCCCTACCAGTTCATCCCCGTACATCCCAATTCCCTCCCGGTTCACTACCACTTCTTTCCCAGTGCCTCCCAATACATCCCAGTTCCGTCCCATTACATCCCAGTACATCCCAGGTCCCTCCCAGTACGTCCCAGTTCCCTCCCAGTACATCCCAGGTCCCTCCCAGTACTGGGAGGGAACTGGGATGTACTGGGAGGCACTACAATGTGCGGGGATGCCCTGGGATGTACTGTGGAGGAACTAGGATGTACAGGCTTGTACTGGGTTGTACCGGGTGGAACTGGCAGGGATTTGGGATGTACCAGGATCTACTGGGATGTACTGGGAGGTAACTATTATGTACTGGGAAGGAACAGGGAGGTAACTGGGATGTACTGGTAGGGAACTGGGATATACTGGGAGGGAACTGGGACGTACTGTGAGGACACTGGGATGTACTGGTATGTACTGGGAGGGAAGTGTTATGTACTGAGGGGAACTGGGACGTACTGGGATGTACTGGGAGGGAACTGTGAAGTACTGGGATGTACTGGGAGTGAACTGGGAGGGAACTGGTATGTAGTAGGATGTACTGGGTGGGAACTGGGATGTACCGGGAGGGAACTGGGATGTACTGGGAGGGAACTGGGATGTACTGGGATGTAGTGGGAGGGAACTGGGAGGGAACTGGGATGTACTGGGAGCGAACTGGTATGTACTGGGAGGGAACTGGGATGTACTGGGACATACTGGCAGGGAACTGGGATGTACTGGGAGGGGATTGGGACGGACTGGGAGGGAACTGGGATGTACTGGGCTGCACTGGTAGGGAACTGGGATGTACTGGGAGGAAACTGGAATGTCCCAGTTGACACCCACTTCCCTCCCAATGCCTCCCAGTATATCCCAGTTTCCTCCCAGTATATCCCAGTTTCCTCCCAGTACATCCCAGTAAATCCCAGCTCGCTGCCAGTACATGCCAATACATCGCCGTACATTCCAGTTCTGTTCCTGTACATCCCAATACATCCCCGTTCCATGCCAGTACATCCCAGTTTCCTACCAGTTCATCCCCGTACATCCCAATTCCCTCCCGGTTCACTACCACTTCTTTCCCAGTGCCTCCCAATACATCCCAGTTCCGTCCCATTACATCCCAGTACATCCCAGTTCCGTCCCATTACGTCCCAGTTCCCTCCCAGTACGTCCCAGGTCCCTCCCAGTACTGGGAGGGAACTGGGATGTACTGGGAGGCACTACAATGTGCGGGGATGCCCTGGGATGTACTGTGGAGGAACTAGGATGTACAGGCTTGTACTGGGTTGTACCGGGTGGAACTGGCAGGGATTTGGGATGTACCAGGATCTACTGGGATGTACTGGGATGTACTGGGAGGTAACTGTTGTGTACTGGGAGTGAACTGGGAGAGAACTGGGATGTACTGGGAGGGAACTGGGATGTACTGTGAGGACACTGGGATGTACTGGTATGTACTGGGAGGGAAGTGTTATGTACTGAGGGGAACTGGGACGTACTGGGACGTTCTGGGAGGGAACTATGAAGTATTGGGATGTACTTAGAGGGAACTGGGATGTACTGGGAGGGAACTGGGAGTGAACTGGGAGGGAACTGTGAAGTACTGGGATGTACTTAGAGGGAACTGGGATGTACTGGGAGGGAACTGGGATGTACTGGGTGGAAAGTGTTGGGAATTGGGATTTACTGGGAGGGAACTGGGATGGACTGGGAGGGAACTGGGATGTAGTGGGACATACTGGGAGGGAACTGGGATGTACTGGGGTGTACTGGGAGGGAACTGTTATGTACCGAGGGGGAACTGGGATGTACTGGGAGTGAACTGTGAAGTACTGGGATGTACTTAGAGGGAAGTGGGAGGGAACTTGGATGTAGTGGGAGGGAACTGGGATTTACTTGGAGGAAAGTGGCATGTACTGGGATGTACTGGAATGGAACTGGGAGTGAACTGTGTGTGAACTGTGAGGGAACTGGGATGTACTGGGATGTACTGGGACGGACTGGGAGGGAACTGGGATGTACTGGGAGGGATCTGGGACGTACTGGGCTGCACTGGTAGGGAACTGGGATGTACTGGGAGGAAACTGGAATGTCCCAGTTGACACCCACTTCCCTCCCAGTGCCTCCCAGTATATCCCAGTTTCCTCCCAGTACATCCCAGTAAATCCCAGTTCGCTCCCAGTACATCCCAGTACATCGCAGTACATTCCAGTTCCGTTCCTGTACATCCCAATACATCCCCGTTCCATGCCAGTACATCCCAGTTCCCAACCAGTTCATCCCCGTACATTCCAGTTCCCTCCCGGTTCACTACCACTTCTTTCCCAGTTCCGTCCCATTACATCCCAGTTCCGTCCCATTACATCCCAGTACATCCCAGGTCCCTCCCAGTACATCCCAGTTCCCTTCCAGTACATCCCAGGTCCCTCCCAGTACTGGGAGGGAACTGGGATGTACTGGGAGGCACTACAATGTGCGGGGATGCCCTGGGATGTACTGTGGAGGAACTAGGATGTACAGGCTTGTACTGGGTTGTACCGGGTGGAACTGGCAGGGATTTGGGATGTACCAGGATCTACTGGGATGTACTGGGAGGTAACTGTTATGTACTGGGAAGGAACAGGGAGGGAACTGGGATGTACTGGTAGGGAACTGGGATGTACTGTGAGGGAACTGGGACGTACTGTGAGGACACTGGGATGTACTGGTATGTACTGGGAGGGAAGTGTTATGTACTGAGGGGAACTGGGACGTACTGGGATGTACTGGGAGGGAACTGTGAAGTACTGGGATGTACTGGGAGTGAACTGGGAGGGAACTGGTATGTAGTAGGATGTACTGGGTGGGAACTGGGATGTACTGGGAGGGAACTGGTATGTACTGGGAGGGAACTGGGATGTACTGGGACATACTGGCAGGGAACTGGGATGTACTGGGAGGGGATTGGGACGGACTGGGAGGGAACTGGGATGTACTGGGCTGCACTGGTAGGGAACTGGGATGTACTGGGAGGAAACTGGAATGTCCCAGTTGACACCCACTTCCCTCCCAATGCCTCCCAGTATATCCCAGTTTCCTCTCAGTATATCCCAGTTTCCTCCCAGTACATCCCAGTAAATCCCAGCTCGCTGCCAGTACATGCCAATACATCGCTGTACATTCCAGTTCTGTTCCTGTACATCCCAATACATCCCCGTTCCATGCCAGTACATCCCAGTTTCCTACCAGTTCATCCCCGTACATCCCAGTTCCCTCCCGGTTCACTACCACTTCTTTCCCAGTGCCTCCCAATACATCCCAGTTCCGTCCCATTACATCCCAGTACATCCCAGTTCCCTCCCAGTACATCCCAGGTCCCTCCCAGTACATCCCAGTTCCCTCCCAGTACTGGGAGGGAACTGGGATGTACTGGGAGGCACTACAATGTGCGGGGATGCCCTGGGATGTACCGTGGAGGAACTAGGATGTACAGGCTTGTACTGGGTTGTACCGGGTGGAACTGGCAGGGATTTGAAATGTCCTAGGATCTACTAGGATGTACTGGGATGTACTGGGAGGTAACTGTTGTGTACTGGGAGTGAACTGGGAGAGAACTGGGATGTACTGGGAGGGAACTGGGATGTACTGTGAGGACACTGGGATGTACTGGTATGTACTGGGAGGGAAGTGTTATGTACTGAGGGGAACTGGGACGTACTGGGACGTGCTGGGAGGGAACTATGAAGTATTGGGATGTACTTAGAGGGAACTGGGATGTACTGGGAGGGAACTGGGAGGGAACTGTGAAGTACTGGGATGTACTGGGAGGGAACTGGTATGTACTGGGAGGGAACTGGGATGTACTGGGTGGAAAGTGTTGGGAATTGGGATTTACTGGGAGGGAACTGGGATGGACTGGGAGGGAACTGGGATGTAGTGGGACATACTGGGAGGGAACTGGGATGTACTGGGGTGTACTGGGAGGGAACTGTTATGTACCGAGGGGGAACTGGGATGTACTGGGAGTGAACTGTGAAGTACTGGGATGTACTTAGAGGGAAGTGGGAGGGAACTTGGATGTAGTGGGAGGGAGCTGGGGTTTACTTGGAGGAAAGTGGCATGTACTGGGATGTACTGGAATGGAACTGGGAGTGAACTGTGTGTGAACTGTGAGGGAACTGGGATGTACTGTGAGGGAACTGGGATGTACTGTGAGGACACTGGGATGTACTGGTATGTACTGGGAGGGAAGTGTTATGTACTGAGGGGAACTGGGACGTACTGGGACGTGCTGGGAGGGAAGTATGAAGTATTGGGATGTACTTAGAGGGAACTGGGATGTACTGGGAGGGAACTGGGAGTGAACTGGGAGGGAACTGTGAAGTACTGGGATGTACTTAGAGGGAACTGGGATGTACTGGGAGGGAACTGGGATGTACTGGGTGGAAAGTGTTGGGAATTGGGATTTACTGGGAGGGAACTGGGATGGACTGGGAGGGAACTGGGATGTACTGGGTGGAAAGTGTTGGGAATTGGGATTTACTGGGAGGGAACTGGGATGGACTGGGAGGGAACTGGGATGTAGTGGGACATACTGGGAGGGAACTGGGATGTACTGGGGTGTACTGGGAGGGAACTGTTATGTACCGAGGGGGAACTGGGATGTACTGGGAGTGAACTGTGAAGTACTGGGATGTACTTAGAGGGAAGTGGGAGGGAACTGGGATTTACTTGGAGGAAAGTGGCATGTACTGGGCTGTACTGGAATGGAACTGGGAGTGAACTGTGTGTGAACTGTGAGGGAACTGGGATGTACTGTGAGGGAACTGGGATGTACTGGGACAGACTGGGAGGGATCTGGGATGTACTGGGATGCACTGGTAGGGAACTGGGATGTACTGGGAGGAATCTGGAATGTCCCAGTTGACACCCACTTCCCTCCCAATGCCTCCCAGTATATCCCAGTTTCCTCCCAGTACATCCCAGTAAATCCCAGTTTGCTCCCAGTACATCCCAGTACATCGCAGTACATTCCAGTTCCGTGCCTGTACATCCCAATACATCCCCGTTCCATGCCAGTACATCCCAGTTCCCTACCAGTTCATCCCCGTACATCCCAATTCCCTCCCGGTTCACTACCACTTCTTTCCCAGTTCCGTCCCATTACATCCCAGTTCCGTCCCATTACATCCCAGTACATCCCAGTTCCCTCCCAGTACATCCCAGGTCCCTCCCAGTACATCCCAGGTCCCTCCCAGTACATCCCAGGTCCCTCCCAGTACTGGGAGGGATCTGGGATGTACTGGGAGGCACTACAATGTGCGGGGATGCCCTGGGATGTACTGTGGAGGAACTAGGATGTACAGGCTTGTACTGGGTTGTACCGGGTGGAACTGGCAGGGATTTGGGATGTACCAGGATCTACTGGGATGTACTGGGATGTACTGGGAGGTAACTGTTATGTACTGGGAAGGAACAGGGAGGGAACTGGGATGTACTGGTAGGGAACTGGGATGTACTGGGAGGGAACTGGGACGCACTGTGAGGACACTGGGATGTACTGTTATGTACTGGGAGGGAAGTGTTATGTACTGAGGGGAACTGGGACGTACTGGGATGTACTGGGAGGGAACTGTGAAGTACTGGGATGTACTGGGAGTGAACTGGGAGGGAACTGGTATGTAGTAGGATGTACTGGGTGGGAACTGGGATGTACCAGGATGTACTGGGATGTACTGGGAGGGAACTGGTATGTACTGGGAAGGAACTGGGATGTACTGGGATGTACTGGGAGGGAACTGGTATGTACTGGGAGGGAACTGGGATGTACTGGGGCCATACTGGCAGGGAACTGGGATGTACTGGGAGGGGATTGGGATGTACTGGGAGGGAACTTGGATGTATTGGGAGGGAAGTGTTATGTACCACGGGGGAACTGGGACGTACTGGGATGTAGTGGGAGTGAACTGTGAAGTACTGGGATGTACTTAGAGGAAACTGGGAGGCAACTGGGATGTAGTGGGACGTACGGGAATGGAACTGGGAGTGAACTGTGTGTGAACTGTGAGGGAAC
This sequence comes from Phalacrocorax aristotelis, assembly GCF_949628215.1. Taxonomy (NCBI): domain Eukaryota; kingdom Metazoa; phylum Chordata; class Aves; order Suliformes; family Phalacrocoracidae; genus Phalacrocorax; species Phalacrocorax aristotelis. Next base: position 52,333 of record NW_027441237.1, on the reverse strand, counting down.
TGGGATGTACTGGGAGGGACTGGGAGGGATCTGGGATGTACTGGGTTGCACTGGTAGGGAACTGGGATGTACTGGGAGGACACTGGAATGTCTCAGTTGACACCCACTTCCCTCCCAGTTTCCTCCCAGTATATCCCAGTTTCCTCCCAGTAAATCCCAGTTTCCTCCCAGTACATCCCAGTAAATCCCAGTTCGCTCCCAGTACATCCCAATACATCGCCGTACATTCCAGTTCCGTTCCTGTCCATCCCAATACATCCCCGTTCCATGCCAGTACATCCCAGTTCCCTACCAGTTCATCCCCGTACATCCCAATTCCCTCCCGGTTCACTACCACTTCTTTCCCAGTGCCTCCCAATACATCCCAGTTCCGTCCCATTACATCCCAGTACATCCCAGGTCCCTCCCAGTACATCCCAGCTCCCTCCCAGTACTGGGAGGGAACTGGGATGTACTGGGAGGCACTACAATGTGCGGGGATGCCCTGGGATGTACCGTGGAGGAACTAGGATGTACAGGCTTGTACTGGGTTGTACCAGGTGGAACTGGCAGGGATTTGGGATGTACCAGGATCTACTAGGATGTACTGGGATGTACTGGGAGGTAACTGTTATGTACTGGGAAGGAACTGGGAGGGAACTGGGATGTACTGGGAGGGAACTGGGACGTACCGTGAGGACACTGGGATGTACTGTTATGTACTGGGAGGGAAGTGTTATGTACTGAGGGGAACTGGGACGTACTGGGATGTACTGGGAGGGAACTGTGAAGTACTGGGATGTACTGGGAGTGAACTGGGAGGGAACTGGTATGTAGTAGGATGTACTGGGTGGGAACTGGGATGTACCAGGATGTACCAGGATGTACTGGGAGGGAACTGGTATGTACTGGGAGGGAACTGGTATGTACTGGGAGGGAACTGGGATGTACTGGGAGGGAACTGGGATGTACTGGGAGGGAACTGGTATGTACTGGGAGGGAACTGGGATGTACTGGGACATACTGGCAGGGAACTGGGATGTACTGGGAGGGGATTGGGACGGACTGGGAGGGAACTGGGATGTACTGGGCTGCACTGGTAGGGAACTGGGATGTACTGGGAGGAAACTGGAATGTCCCAGTTGACACCCACTTCCCTCCCAATGCCTCCCAGTATATCCCAGTTTCCTCCCAGTATATCCCAGTTTCCTCCCAGTACATCCCAGTAAATCCCAGCTCGCTGCCAGTACATGCCAATACATCGCTGTACATTCCAGTTCTGTTCCTGTACATCCCAATACATCCCCGTTCCATGCCAGTACATCCCAGTTCCCTACCAGTTCATCCCCGTACATCCCAATTCCCTCCCGGTTCACTACCACTTCTTTCCCAGTGCCTCCCAATACATCCCAGTTCCGTCCCATTACATCCCAGTACATCCCAGTTCCCTCCCAGTACGTCCCAGTTCCCTCCCAGTACATCCCAGGTCCCTCCCAGTACTGGGAGGGAACTGGGATGTACTGGGAGGCACTACAATGTGCGGGGATGCCCTGGGATGTACTGTGGAGGAACTAGGATGTACAGGCTTGTACTGGGTTGTACCGGGTGGAACTGGCAGGGATTTGAAATGTCCTAGGATCTACTAGGATGTACTGGGAGGTAACTGTTATGTACTGGGAGTGAACTGGGAGGGAACTGGGATGTACTGGGAGGGAACTGGGACGTACCATGAGGACACTGGGATGTACTGGTATGTACTGGGAGGGAAGTGTTATGTACTGAGGGGAACTGGGACGTACTGGGATGTACTGGGAGGGAACTGTGAAGTACTGGGATGTACTGGGAGTGAACTGGGAGGGAACTGGTATGTAGTAGGATGTACTGGGTGGGAACTGGGATGTACCAGGATGTACCAGGATGTACTGGGAGGGAACTGGTATGTACTGGGAGGGAACTGGGATGTACTGGGATGTAGTGGGAGGGAACTGGGAGGGAACTGGTATGTACTGGGAGGGAACTGGGATGTACTGGGACATACTGGCAGGGAACTGGGATGTACTGGGAGGGGATTGGGACGGACTGGGAGGGAACTGGGATGTACTGGGCTGCACTGGTAGGGAACTGGGATGTACTGGGAGGAAACTGGAATGTCCCAGTTGACACCCACTTCCCTCCCAATGCCTCCCAGTATATCCCAGTTTCCTCCCAGTATATCCCAGTTTCTTCCCAGTACATCCCAGTAAATCCCAGCTCGCTGCCAGTACATGCCAATACATCGCCGTACATTCCAGTTCTGTTCCTGTACATCCCAATACATCCCCGTTCCATGCCAGTACATCCCAGTTTCCTACCAGTTCATCCCCGTACATCCCAATTCCCTCCCGGTTCACTACCACTTCTTTCCCAGTGCCTCCCAATACATCCCAGTTCCGTCCCATTACATCCCAGTACATCCCAGGTCCCTCCCAGTACGTCCCAGTTCCCTCCCAGTACGTCCCAGGTCCCTCCCAGTACTGGGAGGGAACTGGGATGTACTGGGAGGCACTACAATGTGCGGGGATGCCCTGGGATGTACTGTGGAGGAACTAGGATGTACAGGCTTGTACTGGGTTGTACCGGGTGGAACTGGCAGGGATTTGGGATGTACCAGGATCTACTGGGATGTACTGGGATGTACTGGGAGGTAACTGTTGTGTACTGGGAGTGAACTGGGAGAGAACTGGGATGTACTGGGAGGGAACTGGGATGTACTGTGAGGACACTGGGATGTACTGGTATGTACTGGGAGGGAAGTGTTATGTACTGAGGGGAACTGGGACGTACTGGGACGTTCTGGGAGGGAACTATGAAGTATTGGGATGTACTTAGAGGGAACTGGGATGTACTGGGAGGGAACTGGGAGTGAACTGGGAGGGAACTGTGAAGTACTGGGATGTACTTAGAGGGAACTGGGATGTACTGGGAGGGAACTGGGATGTACTGGGTGGAAAGTGTTGGGAATTGGGATTTACTGGGAGGGAACTGGGATGGACTGGGAGGGAACTGGGATGTAGTGGGACATACTGGGAGGGAACTGGGATGTACTGGGGTGTACTGGGAGGGAACTGTTATGTACCGAGGGGGAACTGGGATGTACTGGGAGTGAACTGTGAAGTACTGGGATGTACTTAGAGGGAAGTGGGAGGGAACTTGGATGTAGTGGGAGGGAACTGGGATTTACTTGGAGGAAAGTGGCATGTACTGGGATGTACTGGAATGGAACTGGGAGTGAACTGTGTGTGAACTGTGAGGGAACTGGGATGTACTGTGAGGGAACTGGGATGTACTGGGATGTACTGGGACGGACTGGGAGGGAACTGGGATGTACTGGGAGGGATCTGGGATGTACTGGGATGCACTGGTAGGGAACTGGGATGTACTGGGAGGAAACTGGAATGTCCCAGTTGACACCCACTTCCCTCCCAATGCCTCCCAGTATATCCCAGTTTCCTCCCAGTACATCCCAGTAAATCCCAGTTTGCTCCCAGTACATCCCAGTACATCGCAGTACATTCCAGTTCCGTTCCTGTACATCCCAATACATCCCCGTTCCATGCCAGTACATCCCAGTTCCCAACCAGTTCATCCCCGTACATTCCAGTTCCCTCCCGGTTCACTACCACTTCTTTCCCAGTTCCGTCCCATTACATCCCAGTTCCGTCCCATTACATCCCAGTACATCCCAGGTCCCTCCCAGTACATCCCAGTTCCCTTCCAGTACATCCCAGGTCCCTCCCAGTACTGGGAGGGAACTGGGATGTACTGGGAGGCACTACAATGTGCGGGGATGCCCTGGGATGTACTGTGGAGGAACTAGGATGTACAGGCTTGTACTGGGTTGTACCGGGTGGAACTGGCAGGGATTTGGGATGTACCAGGATCTACTGGGATGTACTGGGAGGTAACTGTTATGTACTGGGAAGGAACAGGGAGGTAACTGTTATGTACTGGTAGGGAACTGGGATGTACTGTGAGGGAACTGGGACGTACTGTGAGGACACTGGGATGTACTGTTATGTACTGGGAGGGAAGTGTTATGTACTGAGGGGAACTGGGACGTACTGGGAGGGAACTGTGAAGTACTGGGATGTACTGGGAGTGAACTGGGAGGGAACTGGTATGTAGTAGGATGTACTGGGTGGGAACTGGGATGTACCGGGAGGGAACTGGGATGTACCGGGAGGGAACTGGTATGTACTGGCAGGGAACTGGGATGTACTGGGATGTAGTGGGAGGGAACTGGGAGGGAACTGGGATGTACTGGGAGGGAACTGGTATGTACTGGGAGGGAACTGGGATGTACTGGGACATACTGGCAGGGAACTGGGATGTACTGGGAGGGGATTGGGACGGACTGGGAGGGAACTGGGATGTACTGGGCTGCACTGGTAGGGAACTGGGATGTACTGGGAGGAAACTGGAATGTCCCAGTTGACACCCACTTCCCTCCCAATGCCTCCCAGTATATCCCAGTTTCCTCCCAGTATATCCCAGTTTCCTCCCAGTACATCCCAGTAAATCCCAGTTCGCTCCCAGTACATCCCAGTACATCGCAGTACATTCCAGTTCCGTTCCTGTACATCCCAATACATCCCCGTTCCATGCCAGTACATCCCAGTTTCCTACCAGTTCATCCCCGTACATCCCAATTCCCTCCCGTTTCACTACCACTTCTTTCCCAGTGCCTCCCAATACATCCCAGTTCCGTCCCATTACATCCCAGTACATCCCAGTTCCCTCCCAGTACGTCCCAGTTCCCTCCCAGTACTGGGAGGGAGCTGGGATGTACTGGGAGGCACTACAATGTGCGGGGATGCCCTGGGATGTACTGTGGAGGAACTAGGATGTACAGGCTTGTACTGGGTTGTACCGGGTGGAACTGGCAGGGATTTGGGATGTACCAGGATCTACTGGGATGTACTGGGAGGTAACTGTTATGTACTGGGAGTGAACTGGGAGGGAACTGGGATGTACTGGGAGGGAACTGGGACTTACTGTGAGGACACTGGGATGTACTGGTATGTACTGGGAGGGAAGTGTTATGTACTGAGGGGAACTGGGATGTACTGGGAGGGAACTGTGAAGTACTGGGATGTACTGGGAGTGAACTGGGAGGGAACTGGTATGTAGTAGGATGTACTGGGTGGGAACTGGGATGTACCGGGAGGGAACTGGGATGTACTGGGAGGGAACTGGTATGTACTGGGAGGGAACTGGGATGTACTGGGATGTAGTGGGAGGGAACTGGGAGGGAACTGGGATGTACTGGGAGGGAACTGGGATGTACTGGGACATACTGGCAGGGAACTGGGATGTACTGGGAGGGGATTGGGACGGACTGGGAGGGAACTGGGATGTACTGGGCTGCACTGGTAGGGAACTGGGATGTACTGGGAGGAAACTGGAATGTCCCAGTTGACACCCACTTCCCTCCCAATGCCTCCCAGTATATCCCAGTTTCCTCCCAGTATATCCCAGTTTCCTCCCAGTACATCCCAGTAAATCCCAGCTCGCTGCCAGTACATGCCAATACATCGCTGTACATTCCAGTTCTGTTCCTGTACATCCCAATACATCCCCGTTCCATGCCAGTACATCCCAGTTTCCTACCAGTTCATCCCAGTACATCCCAATTCCCTCCCGGTTCACTACCACTTCTTTCCCAGTGCCTCCCAATACATCCCAGTTCCGTCCCATTACATCCCAGTACATCCCAGTTCCCTCCCAGTACGTCCCAGTTCCCTCCCAGTACATCCCAGGTCCCTCCCAGTACTGGGAGGGAACTGGGATGTACTGGGAGGCACTACAATGTGCGGGGATGCCCTGGGATGTACTGTGGAGGAACTAGGATATACAGGCTTGTACTGGGTTGTACCGGGTGGAACTGGCAGGGATTTGGGATGTACCAGGATCTACTGGGATGTACTGGGATGTACTGGGAGGTAACTGTTGTGTACTGGGAGTGAACTGGGAGGGAACTGTGAAGTACTGGGATGTACTTAGAGGGAACTGGGATGTACTGGGAGGGAACTGGGATGTACTGGGTGGAAAGTGTTGGGAATTGGGATGTACTGGTAGGGAACTGGGATGGACTGGGAGGGAACTGTGAAGTACTGGGATGTACTGGGAGTGAACTGGGAGGGAACTGGTATGTAGTAGGATGTACTGGGTGGGAACTGGGATGTACCGGGAGGGAACTGGGATGTACTGGGAGGGAACTGGGATGTACTGGGACATACTGGCAGGGAACTGGGATGTACTGGGAGGGGATTGGGACGGACTGGGAGGGAACTGGGATGTACTGGGCTGCACTGGTAGGGAACTGGGATGTACTGGGAGGAAACTGGAATGTCCCAGTTGACACCCACTTCCCTCCCAGGTTCCTCCCAGTATATCCCAGTTTCCTCCCAGTATATCCCAGTTTCCTCCCAGTACATCCCAGTAAATCCCAGCTCGCTGCCAGTACATGCCAATACATCGCTGTACATTCCAGTTCTGTTCCTGTACATCCCAATACATCCCCGTTCCATGCCAGTACATCCCAGTTTCCTACCAGTTCATCCCCGTACATCCCAATTCCCTCCCGGTTCACTACCACTTCTTTCCCAGTGCCTCCCAATACATCCCAGTTCCGTCCCATTACATCCCAGTACATCCCAGTTCCCTCCCAGTACGTCCCAGTTCCCTCCCAGTACATCCCAGGTCCCTCCCAGTACTGGGAGGGAACTGGGATGTACTGGGAGGCACTACAATGTGCGGGGATGCCCTGGGATGTACTGTGGAGGAACTAGGATGTACAGGCTTGTACCGGGTTGTACCGGGTGGAACTGGCAGGGATTTGGGATGTACCAGGATCTACTGGGATGTACTGGGAGGTAACTGTTATGTACTGGTAGGGAACTGGGATGTACTGTGAGGGAACTGGGACGTACTGTGAGGACACTGGGATGTACTGGTATGTACTGGGAGGGAAGTGTTATGTACTGAGGGGAACTGGGACGTACTGGGATGTACTGGGAGGGAACTGTGAAGTACTGGGATGTACTGGGAGTGAACTGTGAGGGAACTGGTATGTAGTAGGATGTACTGGGTGGGAACTGGGATGTACTGGGAGGGAACTGGTATGTACTGGGAGGGAACTGGGATGTACTGGGACATACTGGCAGGGAACTGGGATGTACTGGGAGGGGATTGGGACGGACTGGGAGGGAACTGGGATGTACTGGGCTGCACTGGTAGGGAACTGGGATGTACTGGGAGGAAACTGGAATGTCCCAGTTGACACCCACTTCCCTCCCAATGCCTCCCAGTATATCCCAGTTTCCTCCCAGTATATCCCAGTTTCCTCCCAGTACATCCCAGTAAATCCCAGCTCGCTGCCAGTACATGCCAATACATCGCTGTACATTCCAGTTCTGTTCCTGTACATCCCAATACATCCCCGTTCCATGCCAGTACATCCCAGTTCCCTACCAGTTCATCCCAGTACATCCCAATTCCCTCCCGGTTCACTACCACTTCTTTCCCAGTGCCTCCCAATACATCCCAGTTCCGTCCCATTACATCCCAGTACATCCCAGGTCCCTCCCAGTACATCCCAGTTCCCTCCCAGTACATCCCAGGTCCCTCCCAGTACTGGGAGGGAACTTGGATGTATTGGGAGGGAAGTGTTATGTACCAAGGGGGAACTGGGACGTACTGGGATGTAGTGGGAGTGAACTGTGAAGTACTGGGATGTACTGTGAGGGAACTGGGATGTACTGGGAGGGAACTTTAAAGTACTGGGATGTACTTAGAGGAAACTGGGAGGCAACTGGCATGTACTGGGATGTACTGGAATGGAACTGGGAGTGAACTGTGTGTGAACTGGGAGGGAACTGGGATGTACTGTGAGGGAACTGGGATGTACTGGGAGGGACTGGGAGGGACCTGGGATGTACTGGGAGGCACTACAATGTGCGGGGATGCCCTGGGATGTACTGTGGAGGAACTAGGATGTACAGGCTTGTACTGGGTTGTACCGGGTGGAACTGGCAGGGATTTGGGATGTACCAGGATCTACTGGGATGTACTGGGAGGTAACTGTTATGTACTGGGAAGGAACAGGGAGGTAACTGGGATGTACTGGTAGGGAACTGGGATGTACTGGGAGGGAACTGGGACATAGTGTGAGGACACTGGGATGTACTGTTATGTACTGGGAGGGATATGTTATGTACTGAGGGGAACTGGGACGTACTGGGATGTACTGGGAGGGAACTGTGAAGTACTGGGATGTACTGGGAGTGAACTGGGAGGGAACTGGTATGTAGTAGGATGTACTGGGTGGGAACTGGGATGTACCGGGAGGGAACTGGGATGTACTGGGAGGGAACTGGGATGTACTGGGAGGCACTACAATGTGCGGGGATGTCCTGGGATGTACCGTGGAGGAACTAGGATGTACAGGCTTGTACTGGGTTGTACCGGGTGGAACTGGCAGGGATTTGGGATGTACCAGGATCTACTGGGATGTACTGGGATGTACTGGGAGGTAACTGTTGTGTACTGGGAGTGAACTGGGAGGGACCTGGGATGTACTGGAAGGCACTACAATGTGCGGGGATGCACAGGGATGTACTGTGGAGGAACTAGGATGTACAGGTTTGTACTCGGTTGTACCGGGTGGAACTGGCAGGGATTTGAAATGTCCTAGTATCTACTAGGATGTACTGGGATGTACTGGGAGGTAACTGTTGTGTACTGGGAGTGAACTGGGAGGGAACTGTGAAGTACTGGGATGTACTTAGAGGGAACTGGGATGTACTGGGAGGGAACTGGGATGTACTGGGTGGAAAGTGTTGGCAATTGGGATTTACTGGGAGGGAACTGGGATGGACTGGGAGGGAACTGGGATGTAGTGGGACATACTGGGAGGGAACTGGGATGTACTGGGGTGTACTGGGAGGGAACTGTTATGTACCGAGGGGGAACTGGGATGTACTGGGAGTGAACTGTGAAGTACTGGGATGTACTTAGAGGGAAGTGGGAGGGAACTTGAATGTAGTGGGAGGGTACTGGGATTTACTTGGAGGAAAGTGGCATGTACTGGGCTGTACTGGAATGGAACTGGGAGTGAACTGTGTGTGAACTGTGAGGGAACTGGGATGTACTGTGAGGGAACTGGGATGTACTGGGACGTACTGGGACAGACTTGGACGGATCTGGGATGTACTGGGAGGGATCTGGGATGTACTGGGAGGCACTACAATGTGCGGGGATGCCCTGGGATGTACTGTGGAGGAACTAGGATGTACAGGCTTGCACTGGGTTGTACCGGGTGGAACTGGCAGGGATTTGGGATGTACCAGGATCTACTGGGATGTACTGGGATGTACTGGGAGGTAACTGTTATGTACTGGGAAGGAACAGGGAGGGAACTGGGATGTACTGGGAGGAAACTGGGATGTACTGTGAGGGAACTGGGACGTACTGTGAGGACACTGGGATGTACTGTTATGTACTGGGAGGGAAGTGTTATGTACTGAGGGGAACTGGGACGTACTGGGATGTACTGGGAGGGAACTGTGAAGTACTGGGATGTACTGGGAGTGAACTGGGAGGGAACTGGTATGTAGTAGGATGTACTGGGTGGGAACTGGGATGTACTGGGATGTACTGGGAGGGAACTGGTATGTACTGGGAGGGAACTGGGATTTACTGGGAGGGAACTGGGATGTACTGGGACATACTGGCAGGGAACTGGGATGTACTGGGAGGGGATTGGGACGGACTGGGAGGGAACTGGGATGTACTGGGCTGCACTGGTCGGGAACTGGGATGTACTGGGAGGAAACTGGAATGTCCCAGTTGACACCCACTTCCCTCCCAATGCCTCCCAGTATATCCCAGTTTCCTCCCAGTACATCCCAGTAAATCCCAGCTCGCTGCCAGTACATGCCAATACATCGCTGTACATTCCAGTTCTGTTCCTGTACATCCCAATACATCCCCGTTCCATGCCAGTACATCCCAGTTTCCTACCAGTTCATCCCCGTACATCCCAGTTCCCTCCCGGTTCACTACCACTTCTTTCCCAGTGCCTCCCAATACATCCCAGTTCCGTCCCATTACATCCCAGTACATCCCAGGTCCCTCCCAGTACATCCCAGGTCCCTCCCAGTACATCCCAGGTCCCTCCCAGTACTGGGAGGGACCTGGGATGTACTGGGAGGCACTACAATGTGCGGGGATGCCCTGGGATGTACCGTGGAGGAACTAGGATGTACAGGCTTGTACTGGGTTGTACCGGGTGGAACTGGCAGGGATTTGAAATGTCCTAGTATCTACTAGGATGTACTGGGATGTACTGGGAGGTAACTGTTGTGTACTGGGAGTGAACTGGGAGAGAACTGGGATGTACTGGGAGGGAACTGGGATGTACTGTGAGGACACTGGGATGTACTGGTATGTACTGGGAGGGAAGTGTTATGTACTGAGGGGAACTGGGACGTACTGGGACGTGCTGGGAGGGAACTATGAAGTATTGGGATGTACTTAGAGGGAACTGGGATGTACTGGGAGGGAACTGGGAGTGAACTGGGAGGGAACTGTGAAGTACTGGGATGTACTGGGAGGGAACTGGTATGTACTGGGAGGGAACTGGGATGTACTGGGTGGAAAGTGTTGGGAATTGGGATTTACTGGGAGGGAACTGGGATGGACTGGGAGGGAACTGGGATGTAGTGGGACATACTGGGAGGGAACTGGGATGTACTGGGGTGTACTGGGAGGGAACTGTTATGTACCGAGGGGGAACTGGGATGTACTGGGAGTGAACTGTGAAGTACTGGGATGTACTTAGAGGGAAGTGGGAGGGAACTTGGATGTAGTGGGAGGGAGCTGGGGTTTACTTGGAGGAAAGTGGCATGTACTGGGCTGTACTGGAATGGAACTGGGAGTGAACTGTGTGTGAACTGTGAGGGAACTGGGATGTACTGTGAGGGAACTGGGATGTACTGGGATGTACTGGGACGGACTGGGAGGGAACTGGGATGTACTGGTAGGGATCTGGGATGTACTGGGCTGCACTGGTAGGGAACTGGGATGTACTGGGAGGAAACTGGAATGTCCCAGTTGACACCCACTTCCCTCCCAGTGCCTCCCAGTATATCCCAGTTTCCTCCCAGTACATCCCAGTAAATCCCAGTTTGCTCCCAGTACATCCCAGTACATCGCAGTACATTCCAGTTCCGTTCCTGTACATCCCAATACATCCCCATTCCATGCCAGTACATCCCAGTTCCCTACCAGTTCATCCCCGTACATCCCAATTCCCTCCCGGTTCACTACCACTTCTTTCCCAGTTCCGTCCCATTACATCCCAGTTCCGTCCCATTACATCCCAGTACATCCCAGTTCCCTCCCAGTACATCCCAGGTCCCTCCCAGTACATCCCAGTTCCCTCCCAGTACTGGGAGGGAGCTGGGATGTACTGGGAGGCACTACAATGTGCGGGGATGCCCTGGGATGTACTGTGGAGGAACTAGGATGTACAGGCTTGTACTGGGTTGTACCGGGTGGAACTGGCAGGGATTTGGGATGTACCAGGATCTACTGGGATGTACTGGGAGGTAACTGTTATGTAATGGGAAGGAACAGGGAGGGAACTGGGATGTACTAGTAGGGAACTGGGATGTACTGTGAGGGAACTGGGACGTAGTGTGAGGACACTGGGATGTACTGTTATGTACTGGGAGGGAAGTGTTATGTACTGAGGGGAACTGGGACGTACTGGGATGTACTGGGAGGGAACTGTGAAGTACTGGGATGTACTGGGAGTGAACTGGGAGGGAACTGGTATGTAGTAGGATGTACTGGGTGGGAACTGGGATGTACCGGGAGGGAACTGGGATGTACTGGGAGGGAACTGGGATGTACTGGGAGGGAACTGGTATGTACTGGGATGTAGTGGGAGGGAACTGGGAGGGAACTGGTATGTACTGGGAGGGAACTGGTATGTACTGGGAGGGAACTGGGATGTACTGGGACATACTGGCAGGGAACTGGGATGTACTGGGAGGGGATTGGGACAGACTGGGAGGGAACTGGGATGTACTGGGCTGCACTGGTAGGGAACTGGGATGTACTGGGAGGAAACTGGAATGTCCCAGTTGACACCCACTTCCCTCCCAGTTTCCTCCCAGTATATCCCAGTTTCCTCCCAGTATATCCCAGTTTCCTCCCAGTACATCCCAGTAAATCCCAGTTTGCTCCCAGTACATCGCAGTACATTCCAGTTCTGTTCCTGTACATCCCAATACATCCCCGTTCCATGCCGGTACATCCCAGTTTCCTACCAGTTCATCCCCGTACATCCCAATTCCCTCCCGGTTCACTACCACTTCTTTCCCAGTGCCTCCCAATACATCCCAGTTCCGTCCCATTACATCCCAGTACATCCCAGTTCCCTCCCAGTACGTCCCAGTTCCCTCCCAGTACATCCCAGGTCCCTCCCAGTACTGGGAGGGAACTGGGATGTACTGGGAGGCACTACAATGTGCGGGGATGCCCTGGGATGTACTGTGGAGGAACTAGGATGTACAGGCTTGTACTGGGTTGTACCGGGTGGAACTGGCAGGGATTTGAAATGTCCTAGGATCTACTAGGATGTACTGGGAGGTAACTGTTATGTACTGGGAGTGAACTTGTAGGGAACTGGGATGTACTGGGAGGGAACTGGGACGTAGTGTGAGGACACTGGGATGTACTGGTATGTACTGGGAGGGAAGTGTTATGTACTGAGGGGAACTGGGACGTACTGGGATGTACTGGGAGGGAACTGTGAAGTACTGGGATGTACTGGGAGTGAACTGGGAGGGAACTGGTATGTAGTAGGATGTACTGGGTGGGAACTGGGATGTACCAGGATGTACTGGGATGTAGTGGGAGGGAACTGGGAGGGAACTGGTATGTACTGGGAGGGAACTGGTATGTACTGGGAGGGAACTGGGATGTACTGGGACATACTGGCAGGGAACTGGGATGTACTGGGAGGGGATTGGGACGGACTGGGAGGGAACTGGGATGTACTGGGCTGCACTGGTAGGGAACTGGGATGTACTGGGAGGAAACTGGAATGTCCCAGTTGACACCCACTTCCCTCCCAATGCCTCCCAGTATATCCCAGTTTCCTCCCAGTACATCCCAGTAAATCCCAGCTCGCTGCCAGTACATGCCAATACATCGCTGTACATTCCAGTTCTGTTCCTGTACATCCCAATACATCCCCGTTCCATGCCAGTACATCCCAGTTCCCTACCAGTTCATCCCCGTACATCCCAATTCCCTCCCAGTTCACTACCACTTCTTTCCCAGTGCCTCCCAATACATCCCAGTTCCGTCCCATTACATCCCAGTACATCCCAGGTCCCTCCCAGTACATCCCAGTTCCCTCCCAGTACTGGGAGGGACCTGGGATGTACTGGGAGGCACTACAATGTGCGGGGATGTCCTGGGATGTACCGTGGAGGAACTAGGATGTACAGGCTTGTACTGGGTTGTACCGGGTGGAACTGGCAGGGATTTGGGATGTACCAGGATCTACTGGGATGTACTGGGAGGTAACTGTTATGTAATGGGAAGGAACAGGGAGGGAACTGGGATGTACTGGGAGGGAACTGGGATGTACTGGGAGTGAACTGGTATGTAGTAGGATGTACTGGGTGGGAACTGGGATGTACCAGGATGTACTGGGATGTACTGGGAGGGAACTGGTATGTACTGGGAGGGAACTGGGATGTAGGGGGAGGGAACTGGGAGGGAACTGGGATGTAGTGGGAGGGAACTGGGATGTACTGGGACATACTGGGAGGGAACTGGGATGTACTGGGAGGGGATTGGGACGGACTGGGAGGGAACTGGGATGTACTGGGAGGGAACTGGGACGTACTGTGAGGACACTGGGATGTACTGGTATGTACTGGGAGGGAAGTGTTATGTACTGAGGGGAACTGGGACGTACTGGGATGTGCTGGGAGGGAACTGTGAAGTACTGGGGTGTACTTAGCAGGAAGTGGGAGGGAACTGGGATGTAGTGTGATGTACTGGGAGGGAACTGGCATGTACTGGGATGTACTGGAATGGAACTGGGAGTGAACTGTGAGGGAACTGGGATGTACTGGGAGGGAACTGGCATGTACTGGGATGTACTGGAATGGAACTGGGAGTGAACTGTGTGTGAACTGTGAGGGAACTGAGATGTACTGGAGGGAACTGGGATGTACTGGGATATACTGGAGGGAACTGGAATGGACTAAGAGGGAACTGGGACGTACTGGGAGGGAACTAGGACGCACTGGTAGGGAACTGGGACGGAACTGGGATGTACTGGGACGTACTGGGAGGGAACTGGGACGCACTGGGAGGTAACTGTTGTGTACTGGGAGTGAACTGGGAGGGAACTGGTATGTAGTAGGATGTACTGGGAGGGAACTGGGATGTACTGGGACGGAGTGGGAGGGAACTGGGATGTACTGGGATGGAACTGTGAAGTACTGGGATGTACTTAGAGGAAACTGGGAGGCAACTGGCATGTACTGGGATGTATTGGAATGGAACTGGGAGTGAACTGTGTGTGAACTGTGAGGGAACTGGGATGTACTGGGAGGGAACTGGGACGGACTGGGAGGGAACTGGGACGGACTGGGAGGGAAATGGGATGTACTGGGCTGCACTGGTAGGGAACTGGGATGTACTGGGAGGAAACTGGAATATCCCAGTTGACACCCACTTCCCTCCCAGTGCCTCCCAGTATATTCCAGTTTCCACCCAGTATATCCCAGTTTCCTCCCAGTACATCCCAGTAAATTCCAATTTGCTCCCAGTACATCCCAGTACATCGCAGTACATTCCAGTTCCGTTCCTGTACATCCCAATACATCCCCGTTCCATGCCAGTACATCCCAGTTTCCTACCAGTTCATCCCCGTACATCCCAATTCCCTCCCGGTTCGCTACCACTTCTTTCCCAGTGCCTCCCAATACATCCCAGTTCCGTCCCATTACATCCCAGCACATCCCAGTTCCCTCCCAGTACATCCCAGTTCCCTCCCAGTACTGGGAGGGACCTGGGATGTACTGGGAGGCACTACAATGTGCGGGGATGCCCTGGGATGTACTGTGGAGGAACTAGGATGTACAGGCTTGTACTGGGTTGTACCGGGTGGAACTGGCAGGGATTTGGGATGTACCAGGATCTACTGGGATGTACTGGGATGTACTGTTATGTACTGGGAGGGAAGTGTTATGTACTGAGGGGAACTGGTGCGTACTGGGATGTACTGGGATGGAACTGTGAAGTACTGGGATGTACTGGGAGTGAACTGGGAGGGAACTGGTATGTAGTAGGATGTACTAGGTGGGAACTGGGATGTACCAGGATGTACTGGGATGTACTGGGAGGGAACTGGTATGTACTGGGAGGGAACTGGGATGTAGTGGGAGGGAACTGGGAGGGAACTGGGATGTACTGGGAGGGAACTGGTATGTACTGGGAGGGAACTGGGATGTACTGGGACATACTGGCAGGGAACTGGGATGTACTGGGAGGGGATTGGGATGTACTGGGAGGGAACTTGGATGTATTGGGAGGGAAGTGTTATGTACCAAGGGGGAACTGGGACGTACTGGGATGTAGTGGGAGTGAACTGTGAAGTACTGGGATGTACTGTGAGGGAACTGGGATGTACTGGGAGGGAACTTTAAAGTACTGGGATGTACTTAGAGGAAACTGGGAGGCAACTGGCATGTACTGGGATGTACTGGAATGGAACTGGGAGTGAACTGTGTGTGAACTGGGAGGGAACTGGGATGTACTGTGAGGGAACTGGGATGTACTGGGATGTACTGGGAGGGACTGGGAGGGACCTGGGATGTACTGGGAGGCACTACAATGTGCGGGGATGCCCTGGGATGTACTGTGGAGGAACTAGGATGTACAGGCTTGTACTGGGTTGTACCGGGTGGAACTGGCAGGGATTTGGGATGTACCAGGATCTACTGGGATGTACTGGGAGGTAACTGTTATGTACTGGGAAGGAACAGGGAGGTAACTGGGATGTACTGGTAGGGAACTGGGATGTACTGGGAGGGAACTGGGACATAGTGTGAGGACACTGGGATGTACTGTTATGTACTGGGAGGGATATGTTATGTACTGAGGGGAACTGGGACGTACTGGGATGTACTGGGAGGGAACTGTGAAGTACTGGGATGTACTGGGAGTGAACTGGGAGGGAACTGGTATGTAGTAGGATGTACTGGGTGGGAACTGGGATGTACCGGGAGGGAACTGGGATGTACTGGGAGGGAACTGGGATGTACTGGGAGGCACTACAATGTGCGGGGATGTCCTGGGATGTACCGTGGAGGAACTAGGATGTACAGGCTTGTACTGGGTTGTACCGGGTGGAACTGGCAGGGATTTGGGATGTACCAGGATCTACTGGGATGTACTGGGATGTACTGGGAGGTAACTGTTGTGTACTGGGAGTGAACTGGGAGGGACCTGGGATGTACTGGAAGGCACTACAATGTGCGGGGATGCACAGGGATGTACTGTGGAGGAACTAGGATGTACAGGTTTGTACTCGGTTGTACCGGGTGGAACTGGCAGGGATTTGAAATGTCCTAGTATCTACTAGGATGTACTGGGATGTACTGGGAGGTAACTGTTGTGTACTGGGAGTGAACTGGGAGGGAACTGTGAAGTACTGGGATGTACTTAGAGGGAACTGGGATGTACTGGGAGGGAACTGGGATGTACTGGGTGGAAAGTGTTGGCAATTGGGATTTACTGGGAGGGAACTGGGATGGACTGGGAGGGAACTGGGATGTAGTGGGACATACTGGGAGGGAACTGGGATGTACTGGGGTGTACTGGGAGGGAACTGTTATGTACCGAGGGGGAACTGGGATGTACTGGGAGTGAACTGTGAAGTACTGTGATGTACTTAGAGGGAAGTGGGAGGGAACTTGAATGTAGTGGGAGGGTACTGGGATTTACTTGGAGGAAAGTGGCATGTACTGGGCTGTACTGGAATGGAACTGGGAGTGAACTGTGTGTGAACTGTGAGGGAACTGGGATGTACTGTGAGGGAACTGGGATGTACTGGGACGTACTGGGACAGACTTGGACGGATCTGGGATGTACTGGGAGGGATCTGGGATGTACTGGGAGGCACTACAATGTGCGGGGATGCCCTGGGATGTACTGTGGAGGAACTAGGATGTACAGGCTTGCACTGGGTTGTACCGGGTGGAACTGGCAGGGATTTGGGATGTACCAGGATCTACTGGGATGTACTGGGATGTACTGGGAGGTAACTGTTATGTACTGGGAAGGAACAGGGAGGGAACTGGGATGTACTGGGAGGAAACTGGGATGTACTGTGAGGGAACTGGGACGTACTGTGAGGACACTGGGATGTACTGTTATGTACTGGGAGGGAAGTGTTATGTACTGAGGGGAACTGGGACGTACTGGGATGTACTGGGAGGGAACTGTGAAGTACTGGGATGTACTGGGAGTGAACTGGGAGGGAACTGGTATGTAGTAGGATGTACTGGGTGGGAACTGGGATGTACTGGGATGTACTGGGAGGGAACTGGTATGTACTGGGAGGGAACTGGGATTTACTGGGAGGGAACTGGGATGTACTGGGACATACTGGCAGGGAACTGGGATGTACTGGGAGGGGATTGGGACGGACTGGGAGGGAACTGGGATGTACTGGGCTGCACTGGTCGGGAACTGGGATGTACTGGGAGGAAACTGGAATGTCCCAGTTGACACCCACTTCCCTCCCAATGCCTCCCAGTATATCCCAGTTTCCTCCCAGTACATCCCAGTAAATCCCAGCTCGCTGCCAGTACATGCCAATACATCGCTGTACATTCCAGTTCTGTTCCTGTACATCCCAATACATCCCCGTTCCATGCCAGTACATCCCAGTTTCCTACCAGTTCATCCCCGTACATCCCAGTTCCCTCCCGGTTCACTACCACTTCTTTCCCAGTGCCTCCCAATACATCCCAGTTCCGTCCCATTACATCCCAGTACATCCCAGGTCCCTCCCAGTACATCCCAGGTCCCTCCCAGTACATCCCAGGTCCCTCCCAGTACTGGGAGGGACCTGGGATGTACTGGGAGGCACTACAATGTGCGGGGATGCCCTGGGATGTACCGTGGAGGAACTAGGATGTACAGGCTTGTACTGGGTTGTACCGGGTGGAACTGGCAGGGATTTGAAATGTCCTAGTATCTACTAGGATGTACTGGGATGTACTGGGAGGTAACTGTTGTGTACTGGGAGTGAACTGGGAGAGAACTGGGATGTACTGGGAGGGAACTGGGATGTACTGTGAGGACACTGGGATGTACTGGTATGTACTGGGAGGGAAGTGTTATGTACTGAGGGGAACTGGGACGTACTGGGACGTGCTGGGAGGGAACTATGAAGTATTGGGATGTACTTAGAGGGAACTGGGATGTACTGGGAGGGAACTGGGAGTGAACTGGGAGGGAACTGTGAAGTACTGGGATGTACTGGGAGGGAACTGGGATGTACTGGGAGGGAACTGGGATGTACTGGGTGGAAAGTGTTGGGAATTGGGATTTACTGGGAGGGAACTGGGATGGACTGGGAGGGAACTGGGATGTAGTGGGACATACTGGGAGGGAACTGGGATGTACTGGGGTGTACTGGGAGGGAACTGTTATGTACCGAGGGGGAACTGGGATGTACTGGGAGTGAACTGTGAAGTACTGGGATGTACTTAGAGGGAAGTGGGAGGGAACTTGGATGTAGTGGGAGGGAGCTGGGGTTTACTTGGAGGAAAGTGGCATGTACTGGGATGTACTGGAATGGAACTGGGAGTGAACTGTGTGTGAACTGTGAGGGAACTGGGATGTACTGTGAGGGAACTGGGATGTACTGGGATGTACTGGGACGGACTGGGAGGGAACTGGGATGTACTGGTAGGGATCTGGGATGTACTGGGCTGCACTGGTAGGGAACTGGGATGTACTGGGAGGAAACTGGAATGTCCCAGTTGACACCCACTTCCCTCCCAGTGCCTCCCAGTATATCCCAGTTTCCTCCCAGTACATCCCAGTAAATCCCAGTTTGCTCCCAGTACATCCCAGTACATCGCAGTACATTCCAGTTCCGTTCCTGTACATCCCAATACATCCCCATTCCATGCCAGTACATCCCAGTTCCCTACCAGTTCATCCCCGTACATCCCAATTCCCTCCCGGTTCACTACCACTTCTTTCCCAGTTCCGTCCCATTACATCCCAGTTCCGTCCCATTACATCCCAGTACATCCCAGTTCCCTCCCAGTACATCCCAGGTCCCTCCCAGTACATCCCAGTTCCCTCCCAGTACTGGGAGGGAGCTGGGATGTACTGGGAGGCACTACAATGTGCGGGGATGCCCTGGGATGTACTGTGGAGGAACTAGGATGTACAGGCTTGTACTGGGTTGTACCGGGTGGAACTGGCAGGGATTTGGGATGTACCAGGATCTACTGGGATGTACTGGGAGGTAACTGTTATGTAATGGGAAGGAACAGGGAGGGAACTGGGATGTACTAGTAGGGAACTGGGATGTACTGTGAGGGAACTGGGACGTACTGTGAGGACACTGGGATGTACTGTTATGTACTGGGAGGGAAGTGTTATGTACTGAGGGGAACTGGGACGTACTGGGATGTACTGGGAGGGAACTGTGAAGTACTGGGATGTACTGGGAGTGAACTGGGAGGGAACTGGTATGTAGTAGGATGTACTGGGTGGGAACTGGGATGTACCGGGAGGGAACTGGGATGTACTGGGAGGGAACTGGGATGTACTGGGAGGGAACTGGTATGTACTGGGATGTAGTGGGAGGGAACTGGGAGGGAACTGGTATGTACTGGGAGGGAACTGGTATGTACTGGGAGGGAACTGGGATGTACTGGGACATACTGGCAGGGAACTGGGATGTACTGGGAGGGGATTGGGACGGACTGGGAGGGAACTGGGATGTACTGGGCTGCACTGGTAGGGAACTGGGATGTACTGGGAGGAAACTGGAATGTCCCAGTTGACACCCACTTCCCTCCCAGTTTCCTCCCAGTATATCCCAGTTTCCTCCCAGTATATCCCAGTTTCCTCCCAGTACATCCCAGTAAATCCCAGTTTGCTCCCAGTACATCGCAGTACATTCCAGTTCTGTTCCTGTACATCCCAATACATCCCCGTTCCATGCCGGTACATCCCAGTTTCCTACCAGTTCATCCCCGTACATCCCAATTCCCTCCCGGTTCACTACCACTTCTTTCCCAGTGCCTCCCAATACATCCCAGTTCCGTCCCATTACATCCCAGTACATCCCAGTTCCCTCCCAGTACGTCCCAGTTCCCTCCCAGTACATCCCAGGTCCCTCCCAGTACTGGGAGGGAACTGGGATGTACTGGGAGGCACTACAATGTGCGGGGATGCCCTGGGATGTACTGTGGAGGAACTAGGATGTACAGGCTTGTACTGGGTTGTACCGGGTGGAACTGGCAGGGATTTGAAATGTCCTAGGATCTACTAGGATGTACTGGGAGGTAACTGTTATGTACTGGGAGTGAACTTGTAGGGAACTGGGATGTACTGGGAGGGAACTGGGACGTAGTGTGAGGACACTGGGATGTACTGGTATGTACTGGGAGGGAAGTGTTATGTACTGAGGGGAACTGGGACGTACTGGGATGTACTGGGAGGGAACTGTGAAGTACTGGGATGTACTGGGAGTGAACTGGGAGGGAACTGGTATGTAGTAGGATGTACTGGGTGGGAACTGGGATGTACCAGGATGTACTGGGATGTAGTGGGAGGGAACTGGGAGGGAACTGGTATGTACTGGGAGGGAACTGGTATGTACTGGGAGGGAACTGGGATGTACTGGGACATACTGGCAGGGAACTGGGATGTACTGGGAGGGGATTGGGACGGACTGGGAGGGAACTGGGATGTACTGGGCTGCACTGGTAGGGAACTGGGATGTACTGGGAGGAAACTGGAATGTCCCAGTTGACACCCACTTCCCTCCCAATGCCTCCCAGTATATCCCAGTTTCCTCCCAGTACATCCCAGTAAATCCCAGCTCGCTGCCAGTACATGCCAATACATCGCTGTACATTCCAGTTCTGTTCCTGTACATCCCAATACATCCCCGTTCCATGCCAGTACATCCCAGTTCCCTACCAGTTCATCCCCGTACATCCCATTCCCTCCCAGTTCACTACCACTTCTTTCCCAGTGCCTCCCAATACATCCCAGTTCCGTCCCATTACATCCCAGTACATCCCAGTTCCCTCCCAGTACATCCCAGTTCCCTCCCAGTACTGGGAGGGACCTGGGATGTACTGGGAGGCACTACAATGTGCGGGGATGTCCTGGGATGTACCGTGGAGGAACTAGGATGTACAGGCTTGTACTGGGTTGTACCGGGTGGAACTGGCAGGGATTTGGGATGTACCAGGATCTACTGGGATGTACTGGGAGGTAACTGTTATGTAATGGGAAGGAACAGGGAGGGAACTGGGATGTACTGGGAGGGAACTGGGATGTACTGGGAGTGAACTGGTATGTAGTAGGATGTACTGGGTGGGAACTGGGATGTACCAGGATGTACTGGGATGTACTGGGAGGGAACTGGTATGTACTGGGAGGGAACTGGGATGTAGGGGGAGGGAACTGGGAGGGAACTGGGATGTAGTGGGAGGGAACTGGGATGTACTGGGACATACTGGGAGGGAACTGGGATGTACTGGGAGGGGATTGGGACGGACTGGGAGGGAACTGGGATGTACTGGGAGGGAACTGGGACGTACTGTGAGGACACTGGGATGTACTGGTATGTACTGGGAGGGAAGTGTTATGTACTGAGGGGAACTGGGACGTACTGGGATGTGCTGGGAGGGAACTGGGACGTACTGTGAGGACACTGGGATGTACTGGTATGTACTGGGAGGGAAGTGTTATGTACTGAGGGGAACTGGGACGTACTGGGATGTGCTGGGAGGGAACTGTGAAGTACTGGGGTGTACTTAGCAGGAAGTGGGAGGGAACTGGGATGTAGTGTGATGTACTGGGAGGGAACTGGCATGTACTGGGATGTACTGGAATGGAACTGGGAGTGAACTGTGAGGGAACTGGGATGTACTGGGAGGGAACTGGCATGTACTGGGATGTACTGGAATGGAACTGGCAGTGAACTGTGTGTGAACTGTGAGGGAACTGAGATGTACTGGAGGGAACTGGGATGTACTGGGATATACTGGAGGGAACTGGAATGGACTAAGAGGGAACTGGGACGTACTGGGAGGGAACTAGGACGCACTGGTAGGGAACTGGGACGGAACTGGGATGTACTGGGACGTACTGGGAGGGAACTGGGACGCACTGGGAGGTAACTGTTGTGTACTGGGAGTGAACTGGGAGGGAACTGGTATGTAGTAGGATGTACTGGGAGGGAACTGGGATGTACTGGGACGGAGTGGGAGGGAACTGGGATGTACTGGGATGGAACTTTGAAGTACTGGGATGTACTTAGAGGAAACTGGGAGGCAACTGGCATGTACTGGGATGTATTGGAATGGAACTGGGAGTGAACTGTGTGTGAACTGTGAGGGAACTGGGATGTACTGGGAGGGAACTGGGACGGACTGGGAGGGAACTGGGACGGACTGGGAGGGAAATGGGATGTACTGGGCTGCACTGGTAGGGAACTGGGATGTACTGGGAGGAAACTGGAATATCCCAGTTGACACCCACTTCCCTCCCAGTGCCTCCCAGTATATTCCAGTTTCCACCCAGTATATCCCAGTTTCCTCCCAGTACATCCCAGTAAATTCCAATTTGCTCCCAGTACATCCCAGTACATCGCAGTACATTCCAGTTCCGTTCCTGTACATCCCAATACATCCCCGTTCCATGCCAGTACATCCCAGTTTCCTACCAGTTCATCCCCGTACATCCCAATTCCCTCCCGGTTCGCTACCACTTCTTTCCCAGTGCCTCCCAATACATCCCAGTTCCGTCCCATTACATCCCAGCACATCCCAGTTCCCTCCCAGTACATCCCAGTTCCCTCCCAGTACTGGGAGGGACCTGGGATGTACTGGGAGGCACTACAATGTGCGGGGATGCCCTGGGATGTACTGTGGAGGAACTAGGATGTACAGGCTTGTACTGGGTTGTACCGGGTGGAACTGGCAGGGATTTGGGATGTACCAGGATCTACTGGGATGTACTGGGATGTACTGTTATGTACTGGGAGGGAAGTGTTATGTACTGAGGGGAACTGGTGCGTACTGGGATGTACTGGGATGGAACTGTGAAGTACTGGGATGTACTGGGAGTGAACTGGGAGGGAACTGGTATGTAGTAGGATGTACTAGGTGGGAACTGGGATGTACCAGGATGTACTGGGATGTACTGGGAGGGAACTGGTATGTACTGGGAGGGAACTGGGATGTAGTGGGAGGGAACTGGGAGGGAACTGGGATGTACTGGGAGGGAACTGGTATGTACTGGGAGGGAACTGGGATGTACTGGGACATACTGGCAGGGAACTGGGATGTACTGGGAGGGGATTGGGATGTACTGGGAGGGAACTTGGATGTATTGGGAGGGAAGTGTTATGTACCAAGGGGGAACTGGGACGTACTGGGATGTAGTGGGAGTGAACTGTGAAGTACTGGGATGTACTGTGAGGGAACTGGGATGTACTGGGAGGGAACTTTAAAGTACTGGGATGTACTTAGAGGAAACTGGGAGGCAACTGGCATGTACTGGGATGTACTGGAATGGAACTGGGAGTGAACTGTGTGTGAACTGTGAGGGAACTGGGATGTACTGTGAGGGAACTGGGATGTACTGGGATGTACTGGGAGGGACTGGGAGGGACCTGGGATGTACTGGGAGGCACTACAATGTGCGGGGATGCCCTGGGATGTACTGTGGAGGAACTAGGATGTACAGGCTTGTACTGGGTTGTACCGGGTGGAACTGGCAGGGATTTGGGATGTACCAGGATCTACTGGGATGTACTGGGAGGTAACTGTTATGTACTGGGAAGGAACAGGGAGGTAACTGGGATGTACTGGTAGGGAACTGGGATGTACTGGGAGGGAACTGGGACATAGTGTGAGGACACTGGGATGTACTGTTATGTACTGGGAGGGATATGTTATGTACTGAGGGGAACTGGGACGTACTGGGATGTACTGGGAGGGAACTGTGAAGTACTGGGATGTACTGGGAGTGAACTGGGAGGGAACTGGTATGTAGTAGGATGTACTGGGTGGGAACTGGGATGTACCGGGAGGGAACTGGGATGTACTGGGAGGGAACTGGGATGTACTGGGAGGCACTACAATGTGCGGGGATGCCCTGGGATGTACTGTGGAGGAACTAGGATGTACAGGCTTGTACTGGGTTGTACCGGGTGGAACTGGCAGGGATTTGAAATGTCCTAGGATCTACTAGGATGTACTGGGAGGTAACTGTTATGTACTGGGAGTGAACTTGTAGGGAACTGGGATGTACTGGGAGGGAACTGGGACGTAGTGTGAGGACACTGGGATGTACTGGTATGTACTGGGAGGGAAGTGTTATGTACTGAGGGGAACTGGGACGTACTGGGATGTACTGGGAGGGAACTGTGAAGTACTGGGATGTACTGGGAGTGAACTGGGAGGGAACTGGTATGTAGTAGGATGTACTGGGTGGGAACTGGGATGTACCAGGATGTACTGGGATGTAGTGGGAGGGAACTGGGAGGGAACTGGTATGTACTGGGAGGGAACTGGTATGTACTGGGAGGGAACTGGGATGTACTGGGACATACTGGCAGGGAACTGGGATGTACTGGGAGGGGATTGGGACGGACTGGTAGGGAACTGGGATGTACTGGGAGGAAACTGGAATGTCCCAGTTGACACCCACTTCCCTCCCAATGCCTCCCAGTATATCCCAGTTTCCTCCCAGTATATCCCAGTTTCCTCCCAGTACATCCCAGTAAATCCCAGCTCGCTGCCAGTACATCCCAATACATCGCCGTACATTCCAGTTCCGTTCCTGTCCATCCCAATACATCCCCGTTCCATGCCAGTACATCCCAGTTTCCTACCAGTTCATCCCCGTACATCCCAGTTCCCTCCCGGTTCACTACCACTTCTTTCCCAGTGCCTCCCAATACATCCCAGTTCCGTCCCATTACATCCCAGTACGTCCCAGTTCCCTCCCAGTACATCCCAGGTCCCTCCCAGTACTGGGAGGGAACTGGGAGGTACTGGGAGGCACTACAATGTGCGGGGATGCCCTGGGATGTACTGTGGAGGAACTAGGATGTACAGGCTTGTACTGGGTTGTACCGGGTGGAACTGGCAGGGATTTGGGATGTACTGGGATGTACTGGGAGGTATCTGTTATGTACTGGGAGTGAACTGTGAGGGAACTGGGATGTACTGGGAGGGAACTTTAAAGTACTGGGATGTACTTAGAGGAAACTGGGAGGCAACTGGCATGTACTGGGATGTACTGGAATGGAACTGGGAGTGAACTGTGTGTGAACTGTGAGGGAACTGGGATGTACTGTGAGGGAACTGGGATGTACTGGGATGTACTGGGACGGACTGGGAGGGAACTGGGATGTACTGGTAGGGATCTGGGATGTACTGGGCTGCACTGGTAGGGAACTGGGATGTACTGGGAGGAAACTGGAATGTCCCAGTTGACACCCACTTCCCTCCCAGTGCCTCCCAGTATATCCCAGTTTCCTCCCAGTACATCCCAGTAAATCCCAGTTTGCTCCCAGTACATCGCAGTACATTCCAGTTCCGTTCCTGTCCATCCCAATACATCCCCGTTCCATGCCAGTACATCCCAGTTCCCTCCCGGTTCACTACCACTTCTTTCCCAGTTCCGTCCCATTACATCCCAGTTCCGTCCCATTACATCCCAGCACATCCCAGTTCCCTCCCAGTACATCCCAGGTCCCTCCCAGTACATCCCAGGTCCCTCCCAGTACTGGGAGGGAGCTGGGATGTACTGGGAGGCACTACAATGTGCGGGGATGCCCTGGGATGTACTGTGGAGGAACTAGGATGTACAGGCTTGTACTGGGTTGTACCGGGTGGAACTGGCAGGGATTTGGGATGTACCAGGATCTACTGGGATGTACTGGGAGGTAACTGTTA
The DNA here is from genome assembly GCF_949628215.1 of Phalacrocorax aristotelis. NCBI lineage: Eukaryota > Metazoa > Chordata > Aves > Suliformes > Phalacrocoracidae > Phalacrocorax > Phalacrocorax aristotelis. The sequence continues at coordinate 26,039 of NW_027441237.1, read as the reverse complement.
TGTACTGGGAAGGAACAGGGAGGGAACTGGGATGTACTGGTAGGGAACTGGGATGTACTGGGACGTACTGGGACGTACTGTGAGGACACTGGGATGTACTGGTATGTACTGGGAGGGAAGTGTTATGTACTGAGGGGAACTGGGACGTACTGGGATGTACTGGGAGGGAACTGTGAAGTACTGGGATGTACTGGGAGTGAACTGGGAGGGAACTGGTATGTAGTAGGATGTACTGGGTGGGAACTGGGATGTACTGGGAGGGGATTGGGACGGACTGGGAGGGAACTGGGATGTACTGGGCTGCACTGGTAGGGAACTGGGATGTACTGGGAGGAAACTGGAATGTCCCAGTTGACACCCACTTCCCTCCCAATGCCTCCCAGTATATCCCAGTTTCCTCCCAGTATATCCCAGTTTCCTCCCAGTACATCCCAGTAAGTCCCAGCTCGCTGCCAGTACATGCCAATACATCGCTGTACATTCCAGTTCTGTTCCTGTACATCCCAATACATCCCCGTTCCATGCCAGTACATCCCAGTTTCCTACCAGTTCATCCCAGTACATCCCAATTCCCTCCCGGTTCACTGCCACTTCTTTCCCAGTGCCTCCCAATACATCCCAGTTCCGTCCCATTACATCCCAGTACATCCCAGTTCCCTCCCAGTACGTCCCAGTTCCCTCCCAGTACATCCCAGGTCCCTCCCAGTACTGGGAGGGAACTTGGATGTACTGGGAGGCACTACAATGTGTGGGGATGCCCTGGGATGTACTGTGGAGGAACTAGGATGTACAGGCTTGTACTGGGTTGTACCGGGTGGAACTGGCAGGGATTTGGGATGTACCAGGATCTACTGGGATGTACTGGGAGGTAACTGTTATGTACTGGTAAGGAACAGGGAGGGAACTGGGATGTACTGGGAGGGAACTGGGACGTACTGTGAGGACACTGGGATGTACTGGTATGTACTGGGAGGGAAGTGTTATGTACTGAGGGGAACTGGGACGTACTGGGATGTACTGGGAGGGAACTGTGAAGTACTGGGATGTACTGGGAGTGAACTGGGAGGGATCTGGTATGTAGTAGGATGTACTGGGTGGGAACTGGGATGTACCAGGATGTACTGGGATGTACTGGGAGGGAACTGGTATGTACTGGGAGGGAACTGGGATGTACTGGGACATACTGGCAGGGAACTGGGATGTACTGGGAGGGGATTGGGACGGACTGGGAGGGAACTGGGATGTACTGGGCTGCACTGGTAGGGAACTGGGATGTACTGGGAGGAAACTGGAATGTCCCAGTTGACACCCACTTCCCTCCCAATGCCTCCCAGTATATCCCAGTTTCCTCTCAGTATATCCCAGTTTCCTCCCAGTACATCCCAGTAAATCCCAGTTCGCTCCCAGTACGTCCCAGTTCCCTCCCAGTACATCCCAGGTCCCTCCCAGTTGGGAGGGAACTGGGATGTACTGGGAGGCACTACAATGTGCGGGGATGCCCTGGGATGTACTGTGGAGGAACTAGGATGTACAGGCTTGTACTGGGTTGTACCGGGTGGAACTGGCAGGGATTTGGGATGTGCCAGGATCTACTGGGATGTACTGGGAGGTAACTGTTATGTACTGGGAGTGAACTGGGAGGGAACTGGGACGTACTGGTAGGGAACTGGGATGTACTGTGAGGGAACTGGGACGTAGTGTGAGGACACTGGGATGTACTGTTATGTACTGGGAGGGAAGTGTTATGTACTGAGAGGAACTGGTGCGTACTGGGATGTACTGGGATGGAACTGTGAAGTACTGGGATGTACTGGGAGTGAACTGGGAGGGAACTGGTATGTAGTAGGATGTACTGGGTGGGAACTGGGATGTACCAGGATGTACTGGGATGTACTGGGAGGGAACTGGTATGTACTGGGAGGGAACTGGGATGTAGTGGGAGGGAACTGGGAGGGAACTGGGATGTACTGGGAGGGAACTGGTATGTACTGGGAGGGAACTGGGATGTACTGGGACATACTGGCAGGGAACTGGGATGTACTGGGAGGGGATTGGGATGTACTGGGAGGGAACTTGGATGTATTGGGAGGGAAGTGTTATGTACCAAGGGGGAACTGGGACGTACTGGGATGTAGTGGGAGTGAACTGTGAAGTACTGGGATGTACTGTGAGGGAACTGGGATGTACTGGGAGGGAACTTTAAAGTACTGGGATGTACTTAGAGGAAACTGGGAGGCAACTGGCATGTACTGGGATGTACTGGAATGGAACTGGGAGTGAACTGTGTGTGAACTGGGAGGGAACTGGGATGTACTGTGAGGGAACTGGGATGTACTGGGATGTACTGGGAGGGACTGGGAGGGATCTGGGATGTACTGGGCTGCACTGGTAGGGAACTGGGATGTACTGGGAGGAAACTGGAATGTCCCAGTTGACACCCACTTCCCTCCCAGATTCCTCCCAGTATATCCCAGTTTCCTCCCAGTACATCCCAGTAAATCCCAGTTCGCTCCCAGTACATCCCAATACATCGCCGTACATTCCAGTTCCGTTCCTGTCCATCCCAATACATCCCCGTTCCATGCCAGTACATCCCAGTTTCCTACCAGTTCATCCCCGTACATCCCAATTCCCTCCCGGTTCACTACCACTTCTTTCCCAGTGCCTCCCAATACATCCCAGTTCCGTCCCATTACATCCCAGTACATCCCAGTTCCCTCCCAGTACATCCCAGTTCCCTCCCAGTACTGTGAGGGAACTGGGACGTACTGTGAGGACACTGGGATGTACTGGTATGTACTGGGAGGGAAGTGTTATGTACTGAGGGGAACTGGGACGTACTGGGATGTACTGGGAGTGAACTGTGAAGTACTGGGATGTACTGGGAGTGAACTGGGAGGGAACTGGTATGTAGTAGGATGTACTGGGTGGGAACTGGGATGTACTGGGAGGGAACTGGGATGTACTGGGAGGGAACTGGTATGTACTGGGAGGGAACTGGGATGTACTGGGACATACTGGCAGGGAACTGGGATGTACTGGGAGGGGATTGGGACGGACTGGGAGGGAACTGGGATGTACTGGGCTGCACTGGTAGGGAACTGGGATGTACTGGGAGGAAACTGGAATGTCCCAGTTGACACCCACTTCCCTCCCAATGCCTCCCAGTATATCCCAGTTTCCTCCCAGTATATCCCTGTTTCCTCCCAGTACATCCCAGTAAATCCCAGCTCGCTGCCAGTACATCCCAATACATCGCCGTACATTCCAGTTCCGTTCCTGTCCATCCCAATACATCCCCGTTCCATGCCAGTACATCCCAGTTTCCTACCAGTTCATCCCCGTACATCCCAGTTCCCTCCCGGTTCACTACCACTTCTTTCCCAGTGCCTCCCAATACATCCCAGTTCCGTCCCATTACATCCCAGTACGTCCCAGTTCCCTCCCAGTACATCCCAGGTCCCTCCCAGTACTGGGAGGGAACTGGGAGGTACTGGGAGGCACTACAATGTGCGGGGATGCCCTGGGATGTACTGTGGAGGAACTAGGATGTACAGGCTTGTACTGGGTTGTACCGGGTGGAACTGGCAGGGATTTGGGATGTACTGGGATGTACTGGGAGGTATCTGTTATGTACTGGGAGTGAACTGTGAGGGAACTGGGATGTACTGGGAGGGAACTTTAAAGTACTGGGATGTACTTAGAGGAAACTGGGAGGCAACTGGCATGTACTGGGATGTACTGGAATGGAACTGGGAGTGAACTGTGTGTGAACTGTGAGGGAACTGGGATGTACTGTGAGGGAACTGGGATGTACTGGGATGTACTGGGACGGACTGGGAGGGAACTGGGATGTACTGGGAGGGATCTGGGATGTACTGGGCTGCACTGGTAGGGAACTGGGATGTACTGGGAGGAAACTGGAATGTCCCAGTTGACACCCACTTCCCTCCCAGTGCCTCCCAGTATATCCCAGTTTCCTCCCAGTACATCCCAGTAAATCCCAGTTTGCTCCCAGTACATCGCAGTACATTCCAGTTCCGTTCCTGTCCATCCCAATACATCCCCGTTCCATGCCAGTACATCCCAGTTCCCTCCCGGTTCACTACCACTTCTTTCCCAGTTCCGTCCCATTACATCCCAGTTCCGTCCCATTACATCCCAGCACATCCCAGTTCCCTCCCAGTACATCCCAGGTCCCTCCCAGTACATCCCAGGTCCCTCCCAGTACTGGGAGGGACCTGGGATGTACTGGGAGGCACTACAATGTGCGGGGATGCCCTGGGATGTACTGTGGAGGAACTAGGATGTACAGGCTTGTACTGGGTTGTACCGGGTGGAACTGGCAGGGATTTGGGATGTACCAGGATCTACTGGGATGTACTGGGAGGTAACTGTTATGTACTGGGAAGGAACAGGGAGGGAACTGAGATGTACTGGTAGGGAACTGGGATGTACTGGGACGTACTGGGACGTACTGTGAGGACACTGGGATGTACTGGTATGTACTGGGAGGGAAGTGTTATGTACTGAGGGGAACTGGGACGTACTGGGATGTACTGGGAGGGAACTGTGAAGTACTGGGATGTACTGGGAGTGAACTGGGAGGGAACTGGTATGTAGTAGGATGTACTGGGTGGGAACTGGGACGTACTGTGAGGACACTGGGATGTACTGGTATGTACTGGGAGGGAAGTGTTATGTACTGAGGGGAACTGGGACGTACTGGGATGTACTGGGAGGGAACTGTGAAGTACTGGGATGTACTGGGAGTGAACTGGCAGGGAACTGGTATGTAGTAGGATGTACTGGGTGGGAACTGGGATGTACCGGGAGGGAACTGGGATGTACTGGGAGGGAACTGGTATGTACTGGTAGGGAACTGGGATGTACTGGGATGTAGTGGGAGGGAACTGGGAGGGAACTGGGATGTACTGGGAGCGAACTGGTATGTACTGGGAGGGAACTGGGATGTACTGGGACATACTGGCAGGGAACTGGGATGTACTGGGAGGGGATTGGGACAGACTGGGAGGGAACTGGGATGTACTGGGCTGCACTGGTAGGGAACTGGGATGTACTGGGAGGAAACTGGAATGTCCCAGTTGACACCCACTTCCCTCCCAATGCCTCCCAGTATATCCCAGTTTCCTCCCAGTATATCCCAGTTTCCTCCCAGTACATCCCAGTAAATCCCAGCTCGCTGCCAGTACATGCTAATACATCGCTGTACATTCCAGTTCTGTTCCTGTACATCCCAATACATCCCCGTTCCATGCCAGTACATCCCAGTTTCCTACCAGTTCATCCCAGTACATCCCAATTCCCTCCCGGTTCACTACCACTTCTTTCCCAGTGCCTCCCAATACATCCCAGTTCCGTCCCTTTACATCCCAGTACATCCCAATTCCCTCCCAGTACATCCCAGTTCCCTCCCAGTGCATCCCAGGTCCCTCCCAGTACTGGGAGGGAGCTGGGATGTACTGGGAGGCACTACAATGTGCGGGGATGCCCTGGGATGTACTGTGGAGGAACTAGGATGTACAGGCTTGTACTGGGTTGTACCGGGTGGAACTGGCAGGGATTTGGGATGTACCAGGATCTACTGGGATGTACTGGGATGTACTGGGAGGTAACTGTTGTGTACTGGGAGTGAACTGGGAGAGAACTGGGATGTACTGGGAGGGAACTGGGATGTACTGTGAGGACACTGGGATGTACTGGTATGTACTGGGAGGGAAGTGTTATGTACTGAGGGGAACTGGGACGTACTGGGACGTGCTGGGAGGGAACTATGAAGTATTGGGATGTACTTAGAGGGAACTGGGATGTACTGGGAGGGAACTGGGAGTGAACTGGGAGGGAACTGTGAAGTACTGGGATGTACTGGGAGGGAACTGGGATGTACTGGGAGGGAACTGGGATGTACTGGGTGGAAAGTGTTGGGAATTGGGATTTACTGGGAGGGAACTGGGATGTACTGGGAGGGAACTGGGATGTAGTGGGACATACTGGGAGGGAACTGGGATGTACTGGGGTGTACTGGGAGGGAACTGTTATGTACCGAGGGGGAACTGGGATGTACTGGGAGTGAACTGTGAAGTACTGGGATGTACTTAGAGGGAAGTGGGAGGGAACTTGGATGTAGTGGGAGGGAACTGGGATTTACTTGGAGGAAAGTGGCATGTACTGGGATGTACTGGAATGGAACTGGGAGTGAACTGTGTGTGAACTGTGAGGGAACTGGGATGTACTGTGAGGGAACTGGGATGTACTGGGCTGCACTGGTAGGGAACTGGGATGTACTGGGAGGAAACTGGAATGTCCCAGTTGACACCCACTTCCCTCCCAGTGCCTCCCAGTATATCCCAGTTTCCTCCCAGTACATCCCAGTAAATCCCAGCTCGCTGCCAGTACATCCCAGTACATCGCAGTACATTCCAGTTCCGTTCCTGTACATCCCAATACATCCCCGTTCCATGCCAGTACATCCCAGTTCCCAACGAGTTCATCCCCGTACATTCCAGTTCCCTCCCGGTTCACTACCACTTCTTTCCCAGTTCCGTCCCATTACACCCCAGTTCCGTCCCATTACATCCCAGTACATCCCAGGTCCCTGCCAGTACATCCCAGTTCCCTCCCAGTACATCCCAGTTCCCTCCCAGTACTGGGAGGGAGCTGGGATGTACTGGGAGGCACTACAATGTGCGGGGATGCCCTGGGATGTACTGTGGAGGAACTAGGATGTACAGGCTTGTACTGGGTTGTACCGGGTGGAACTGGCAGGGATTTGGGATATACCAGGATCTACTGGGATGTACTGGGAGGTAACTGTTATGTACTGGGAAGGAACAGGGAGGGAACTGGGATGTACTGGTAGGGAACTGGGATGTACTGGGAGGGAACTGGGACGTACTGTGAGGACACTGGGATGTACTGGTATGTACTGGGAGGGAAGTGTTATGTACTGAGGGGAACTGGGACGTACTGGGATGTACTGGGAGGGAACTGTGAAGTACTGGGATGTACTGGGAGTGAACTGGGAGGGATCTGGTATGTAGTAGGATGTACTGGGTGGGAACTGGGATGTACCAGGATGTACTGGGATGTACTGGGAGGGAACTGGTATGTACTGGGAGGGAACTGGGATGTACTGGGACATACTGGCAGGGAACTGGGATGTACTGGGAGGGGATTGGGACGGACTGGGAGGGAACTGGGATGTACTGGGCTGCACTGGTAGGGAACTGGGATGTACTGGGAGGAAACTGGAATGTCCCAGTTGACACCCACTTCCCTCCCAATGCCTCCCAGTATATCCCAGTTTCCTCCCAGTATATCCCAGTTTCCTCCCAGTACATCCCAGTAAGTCCCAGCTCGCTGCCAGTACATGCCAATACATCGCTGTACATTCCAGTTCTGTTCCTGTACATCCCAATACATCCCCGTTCCATGCCAGTACATCCCAGTTTCCTACCAGTTCATCCCAGTACATCCCAATTCCCTCCCGGTTCACTACCACTTCTTTCCCAGTGCCTCCCAATACATCCCAGTTCCGTCCCATTACATCCCAGTACATCCCAGTTCCCTCCCAGTACGTCCCAGTTCCCTCCCAGTACATCCCAGGTCCCTCCCAGTACTGGGAGGGAACTTGGATGTACTGGGAGGCACTACAATGTGCGGGGATGCCCTGGGATGTACTGTGGAGGAACTAGGATGTACAGGCTTGTACTGGGTTGTACCGGGTGGAACTGGCAGGGATTTGGGATGTACCAGGATCTACTGGGATGTACTGGGAGGTAACTGTTATGTACTGGGAAGGAACAGGGAGGGAACTGGGATGTACTGGTAGGGAACTGGGATGTACTGTGAGGGAACTGGGACGTACTGTGAGGACACTGGGATGTACTGGTATGTACTGGGAGGGAAGTGTTATGTACTGAGGGGAACTGGGACGTACTGGGATGTACTGGGAGGGAACTGTGAAGTACTGGGATGTACTGGGAGTGAACTGGGAGGGATCTGGTATGTAGTAGGATGTACTGGGTGGGAACTGGGATGTACCAGGATGTACTGGGATGTACTGGGAGGGAACTGGTATGTACTGGGAGGGAACTGGGATGTACTGGGACATACTGGCAGGGAACTGGGATGTACTGGGAGGGGATTGGGACGGACTGGGAGGGAACTGGGATGTACTGGGCTGCACTGGTAGGGAACTGGGATGTACTGGGAGGAAACTGGAATGTCCCAGTTGACACCCACTTCCCTCCCAATGCCTCCCAGTATATCCCAGTTTCCTCCCAGTATATCCCAGTTTCCTCCCAGTACATCCCAGTAAATCCCAGTTCGCTCCCAGTACATCCCAGTACATCGCAGTACATTCCAGTTCCGTTCCTGTCCATCCCAATACATCCCCGTTCCATGCCAGTACATCCCAGTTTCCTACCAGTTCATCCCCGTACATCCCAATTCCCTCCCGGTTCACTACCACTTCTTTCCCAGTGCCTCCCAATACATCCCAGTTCCGTCCCATTACATCCCAGCACATCCCAGTTCCCTCCCAGTACATCCCAGTTCCCTCCCAGTACTGGGAGGGACCTGGGATGTACTGGGAGGCACTACAATGTGCGGGGATGCCCTGGGATGTACTGTGGAGGAACTAGGATGTACAGGCTTGTACTGGGTTGTACCGGGTGGAACTGGCAGGGATTTGGGATGTACCAGGATCTACTGGGATGTACTGGGATGTACTGTTATGTACTGGGAGGGAAGTGTTATGTACTGAGGGGAACTGGTGCGTACTGGGATGTACTGGGATGGAACTGTGAAGTACTGGGATGTACTGGGAGTGAACTGGGAGGGAACTGGTATGTAGTAGGATGTACTAGGTGGGAACTGGGATGTACCAGGATGTACTGGGATGTACTGGGAGGGAACTGGTATGTACTGGGAGGGAACTGGGATGTACTGGGAGGGAACTGGGAGGGAACTGGGATGTACTGGGAGGGAACTGGTATGTACTGGGAGGGAACTGGGATGTACTGGGACATACTGGCAGGGAACTGGGATGTACTGGGAGGGGATTGGGATGTACTGGGAGGGAACTTGGATGTATTGGGAGGGAAGTGTTATGTACCAAGGGGGAACTGGGACGTACTGGGATGTAGTGGGAGTGAACTGTGAAGTACTGGGATGTACTGTGAGGGAACTGGGATGTACTGGGAGGGAACTTTAAAGTACTGGGATGTACTTAGAGGAAACTGGGAGGCAACTGGCATGTACTGGGATGTACTGGAATGGAACTGGGAGTGAACTGTGTGTGAACTGGGAGGGAACTGGGATGTACTGTGAGGGAACTGGGATGTACTGGGATGTACTGGGAGGGACTGGGAGGGACCTGGGATGTACTGGGAGGCACTACAATGTGCGGGGATGCCCTGGGATGTACTGTGGAGGAACTAGGATGTACAGGCTTGTACTGGGTTGTACCGGGTGGAACTGGCAGGGATTTGGGATGTACCAGGATCTACTGGGACGTACTGGGAGGTAACTGTTATGTACTGGGAAGGAACAGGGAGGTAACTGGGATGTACTGGTAGGGAACTGGGATGTACTGGGAGGGAACTGGGACATAGTGTGAGGACACTGGGATGTACTGTTATGTACTGGGAGGGATATGTTATGTACTGAGGGGAACTGGGACGTACTGGGATGTACTGGGAGGGAACTGTGAAGTACTGGGATGTACTGGGAGTGAACTGGGAGGGAACTGGTATGTAGTAGGATGTACTGGGTGGGAACTGGGATGTACCGGGAGGGAACTGGGATGTACTGGGAGGGAACTGGGATGTACTGGGAGGCACTACAATGTGCGGGGATGTCCTGGGATGTACCGTGGAGGAACTAGGATGTACAGGCTTGTACTGGGTTGTACCGGGTGGAACTGGCAGGGATTTGGGATGTACCAGGATCTACTGGGATGTACTGGGATGTACTGGGAGGTAACTGTTGTGTACTGGGAGTGAACTGGGAGGGACCTGGGATGTACTGGAAGGCACTACAATGTGCGGGGATGCACAGGGATGTACTGTGGAGGAACTAGGATGTACAGGTTTGTACTCGGTTGTACCGGGTGGAACTGGCAGGGATTTGAAATGTCCTAGTATCTACTAGGATGTACTGGGATGTACTGGGAGGTAACTGTTGTGTACTGGGAGTGAACTGGGAGGGAACTGTGAAGTACTGGGATGTACTGGGAGGGAACTGGTATGTACTGGGAGGGAACTGGGATGTACTGGGTGGAAAGTGTTGGGAATTGGGATTTACTGGGAGGGAACTGGGATGGACTGGGAGGGAACTGGGATGTAGTGGGACATACTGGGAGGGAACTGGGATGTACTGGGGTGTACTGGGAGGGAACTGTTATGTACCGAGGGGGAACTGGGATGTACTGGGAGTGAACTGTGAAGTACTGGGATGTACTTAGAGGGAAGTGGGAGGGAACTTGGATGTAGTGGGAGGGAGCTGGGGTTTACTTGGAGGAAAGTGGCATGTACTGGGCTGTACTGGAATGGAACTGGGAGTGAACTGTGTGTGAACTGTGAGGGAACTGGGATGTACTGTGAGGGAACTGGGATGTACTGGGACGGACTGGGAGGGAACTGGGATGTACTGGTAGGGATCTGGGATGTACTGGGCTGCACTGGTAGGGAACTGGGATGTACTGGGAGGAAACTGGAATGTCCCAGTTGACACCCACTTCCCTCCCAGTGCCTCCCAGTATATCCCAGTTTCCTCCCAGTACATCCCAGTAAATCCCAGTTTGCTCCCAGTACATCCCAGTACATCGCAGTACATTCCAGTTCCGTTCCTGTACATCCCAATACATCCCCATTCCATGCCAGTACATCCCAGTTCCCTACCAGTTCATCCCCGTACATCCCAATTCCCTCCCGGTTCACTACCACTTCTTTCCCAGTTCCGTCCCATTACATCCCAGTTCCGTCCCATTACATCCCAGTACATCCCAGTTCCCTCCCAGTACATCCCAGGTCCCTCCCAGTACATCCCAGTTCCCTCCCAGTACTGGGAGGGAGCTGGGATGTACTGGGAGGCACTACAATGTGCGGGGATGCCCTGGGATGTACTGTGGAGGAACTAGGATGTACAGGCTTGTACTGGGTTGTACCGGGTGGAACTGGCAGGGATTTGGGATGTACCAGGATCTACTGGGATGTACTGGGAGGTAACTGTTATGTAATGGGAAGGAACAGGGAGGGAACTGGGATGTACTAGTAGGGAACTGGGATGTACTGTGAGGGAACTGGGACGTACTGTGAGGACACTGGGATGTACTGTTATGTACTGGGAGGGAAGTGTTATGTACTGAGGGGAACTGGGACGTACTGGGATGTACTGGGAGGGAACTGTGAAGTACTGGGATGTACTGGGAGTGAACTGGGAGGGAACTGGTATGTAGTAGGATGTACTGGGTGGGAACTGGGATGTACCGGGAGGGAACTGGGATGTACTGGGAGGGAACTGGGATGTACTGGGAGGGAACTGGTATGTACTGGGATGTAGTGGGAGGGAACTGGGAGGGAACTGGTATGTACTGGGAGGGAACTGGTATGTACTGGGAGGGAACTGGGATGTACTGGGACATACTGGCAGGGAACTGGGATGTACTGGGAGGGGATTGGGACGGACTGGGAGGGAACTGGGATGTACTGGGCTGCACTGGTAGGGAACTGGGATGTACTGGGAGGAAACTGGAATGTCCCAGTTGACACCCACTTCCCTCCCAGTTTCCTCCCAGTATATCCCAGTTTCCTCCCAGTATATCCCAGTTTCCTCCCAGTACATCCCAGTAAATCCCAGTTTGCTCCCAGTACATCGCAGTACATTCCAGTTCTGTTCCTGTACATCCCAATACATCCCCGTTCCATGCCGGTACATCCCAGTTTCCTACCAGTTCATCCCCGTACATCCCAATTCCCTCCCGGTTCACTACCACTTCTTTCCCAGTGCCTCCCAATACATCCCAGTTCCGTCCCATTACATCCCAGTACATCCCAGTTCCCTCCCAGTACGTCCCAGTTCCCTCCCAGTACATCCCAGGTCCCTCCCAGTACTGGGAGGGAACTGGGATGTACTGGGAGGCACTACAATGTGCGGGGATGCCCTGGGATGTACTGTGGAGGAACTAGGATGTACAGGCTTGTACTGGGTTGTACCGGGTGGAACTGGCAGGGATTTGAAATGTCCTAGGATCTACTAGGATGTACTGGGAGGTAACTGTTATGTACTGGGAGTGAACTTGTAGGGAACTGGGATGTACTGGGAGGGAACTGGGACGTAGTGTGAGGACACTGGGATGTACTGGTATGTACTGGGAGGGAAGTGTTATGTACTGAGGGGAACTGGGACGTACTGGGATGTACTGGGAGGGAACTGTGAAGTACTGGGATGTACTGGGAGTGAACTGGGAGGGAACTGGTATGTAGTAGGATGTACTGGGTGGGAACTGGGATGTACCAGGATGTACTGGGATGTAGTGGGAGGGAACTGGGAGGGAACTGGTATGTACTGGGAGGGAACTGGTATGTACTGGGAGGGAACTGGGATGTACTGGGACATACTGGCAGGGAACTGGGATGTACTGGGAGGGGATTGGGACGGACTGGGAGGGAACTGGGATGTACTGGGCTGCACTGGTAGGGAACTGGGATGTACTGGGAGGAAACTGGAATGTCCCAGTTGACACCCACTTCCCTCCCAATGCCTCCCAGTATATCCCAGTTTCCTCCCAGTACATCCCAGTAAATCCCAGCTCGCTGCCAGTACATGCCAATACATCGCTGTACATTCCAGTTCTGTTCCTGTACATCCCAATACATCCCCGTTCCATGCCAGTACATCCCAGTTCCCTACCAGTTCATCCCCGTACATCCCAATTCCCTCCCAGTTCACTACCACTTCTTTCCCAGTGCCTCCCAATACATCCCAGTTCCGTCCCATTACATCCCAGTACATCCCAGGTCCCTCCCAGTACATCCCAGTTCCCTCCCAGTACTGGGAGGGACCTGGGATGTACTGGGAGGCACTACAATGTGCGGGGATGTCCTGGGATGTACCGTGGAGGAACTAGGATGTACAGGCTTGTACTGGGTTGTACCGGGTGGAACTGGCAGGGATTTGGGATGTACCAGGATCTACTGGGATGTACTGGGAGGTAACTGTTATGTAATGGGAAGGAACAGGGAGGGAACTGGGATGTACTGGGAGGGAACTGGGATGTACTGGGAGTGAACTGGTATGTAGTAGGATGTACTGGGTGGGAACTGGGATGTACCAGGATGTACTGGGATGTACTGGGAGGGAACTGGTATGTACTGGGAGGGAACTGGGATGTAGGGGGAGGGAACTGGGAGGGAACTGGGATGTAGTGGGAGGGAACTGGGATGTACTGGGACATACTGGGAGGGAACTGGGATGTACTGGGAGGGGATTGGGACGGACTGGGAGGGAACTGGGATGTACTGGGAGGGAACTGGGACGTACTGTGAGGACACTGGGATGTACTGGTATGTACTGGGAGGGAAGTGTTATGTACTGAGGGGAACTGGGACGTACTGGGATGTGCTGGGAGGGAACTGTGAAGTACTGGGGTGTACTTAGCAGGAAGTGGGAGGGAACTGGGATGTAGTGTGATGTACTGGGAGGGAACTGGCATGTACTGGGATGTACTGGAATGGAACTGGGAGTGAACTGTGAGGGAACTGGGATGTACTGGGAGGGAACTGGCATGTACTGGGATGTACTGGAATGGAACTGGGAGTGAACTGTGTGTGAACTGTGAGGGAACTGAGATGTACTGGAGGGAACTGGGATGTACTGGGATATACTGGAGGGAACTGGAATGGACTAAGAGGGAACTGGGACGTACTGGGAGGGAACTAGGACGCACTGGTAGGGAACTGGGACGGAACTGGGATGTACTGGGACGTACTGGGAGGGAACTGGGACGCACTGGGAGGTAACTGTTGTGTACTGGGAGTGAACTGGGAGGGAACTGGTATGTAGTAGGATGTACTGGGAGGGAACTGGGATGTACTGGGACGGAGTGGGAGGGAACTGGGATGTACTGGGATGGAACTTTGAAGTACTGGGATGTACTTAGAGGAAACTGGGAGGCAACTGGCATGTACTGGGATGTATTGGAATGGAACTGGGAGTGAACTGTGTGTGAACTGTGAGGGAACTGGGATGTACTGGGAGGGAACTGGGACGGACTGGGAGGGAACTGGGACGGACTGGGAGGGAAATGGGATGTACTGGGCTGCACTGGTAGGGAACTGGGATGTACTGGGAGGAAACTGGAATATCCCAGTTGACACCCACTTCCCTCCCAGTGCCTCCCAGTATATTCCAGTTTCCACCCAGTATATCCCAGTTTCCTCCCAGTACATCCCAGTAAATTCCAATTTGCTCCCAGTACATCCCAGTACATCGCAGTACATTCCAGTTCCGTTCCTGTACATCCCAATACATCCCCGTTCCATGCCAGTACATCCCAGTTTCCTACCAGTTCATCCCCGTACATCCCAATTCCCTCCCGGTTCGCTACCACTTCTTTCCCAGTGCCTCCCAATACATCCCAGTTCCATCCCATTACATCCCAGCACATCCCAGGTCCCTCCCAGTACATCCCAGTTCCCTCCCAGTACTGGGAGGGACCTGGGATGTACTGGGAGGCACTACAATGTGCGGGGATGCCCTGGGATGTACTGTGGAGGAACTAGGATGTACAGGCTTGTACTGGGTTGTACCGGGTGGAACTGGCAGGGATTTGGGATGTACCAGGATCTACTGGGATGTACTGGGATGTACTGTTATGTACTGGGAGGGAAGTGTTATGTACTGAGGGGAACTGGTGCGTACTGGGATGTACTGGGATGGAACTGTGAAGTACTGGGATGTACTGGGAGTGAACTGGGAGGGAACTGGTATGTAGTAGGATGTACTAGGTGGGAACTGGGATGTACCAGGATGTACTGGGATGTACTGGGAGGGAACTGGTATGTACTGGGAGGGAACTGGGATGTACTGGGAGGGAACTAGGAGGGAACTGGGATGTAGTGGGAGGGAACTGGTATGTACTGGGAGGGAACTGGGATGTACTGGGACATACTGGCAGGGAACTGGGATGTACTGGGAGGGGATTGGGATGTACTGGGAGGGAACTTGGATGTATTGGGAGGGAAGTGTTATGTACCAAGGGGGAACTGGGACGTACTGGGATGTAGTGGGAGTGAACTGTGAAGTACTGGGATGTACTGTGAGGGAACTGGGATGTACTGGGAGGGAACTTTAAAGTACTGGGATGTACTTAGAGGAAACTGGGAGGCAACTGGCATGTACTGGGATGTACTGGAATGGAACTGGGAGTGAACTGTGTGTGAACTGGGAGGGAACTGGGATGTACTGTGAGGGAACTGGGATGTACTGGGATGTACTGGGAGGGACTGGGAGGCACCTGGGATGTACTGGGAGGCACTACAATGTGCGGGGATGCCCTGGGATGTACTGTGGAGGAACTAGGATGTACAGGCTTGTACTGGGTTGTACCGGGTGGAACTGGCAGGGATTTGGGATGTACCAGGATCTACTGGGACGTACTGGGAGGTAACTGTTATGTACTGGGAAGGAACAGGGAGGTAACTGGGATGTACTGGTAGGGAACTGGGATGTACTGGGAGGGAACTGGGACATAGTGTGAGGACACTGGGATGTACTGTTATGTACTGGGAGGGATATGTTATGTACTGAGGGGAACTGGGACGTACTGGGATGTACTGGGAGGGAACTGTGAAGTACTGGGATGTACTGGGAGTGAACTGGGAGGGAACTGGTATGTAGTAGGATGTACTGGGTGGGAACTGGGATGCACCGGGAGGGAACTGGGATGTACTGGGAGGGAACTGGGATGTACTGGGAGGCACTACAATGTGCGGGGATGTCCTGGGATGTACCGTGGAGGAACTAGGATGTACAGGCTTGTACTGGGTTGTACCGGGTGGAACTGGCAGGGATTTGGGATGTACCAGGATCTACTGGGATGTACTGGGATGTACTGGGAGGTAACTGTTGTGTACTGGGAGTGAACTGGGAGGGACCTGGGATGTACTGGAAGGCACTACAATGTGCGGGGATGCACAGGGATGTACTGTGGAGGAACTAGGATGTACAGGTTTGTACTCGGTTGTACCGGGTGGAACTGGCAGGGATTTGAAATGTCCTAGTATCTACTAGGATGTACTGGGATGTACTGGGAGGTAACTGTTGTGTACTGGGAGTGAACTGGGAGGGAACTGTGAAGTACTGGGATGTACTTAGAGGGAACTGGGATGTACTGGGAGGGAACTGGGATGTACTGGGTGGAAAGTGTTGGCAATTGGGATTTACTGGGAGGGAACTGGGATGGACTGGGAGGGAACTGGGATGTAGTGGGACATACTGGGAGGGAACTGGGATGTACTGGGGTGTACTGGGAGGGAACTGTTATGTACCGAGGGGGAACTGGGATGTACTGGGAGTGAACTGTGAAGTACTGTGATGTACTTAGAGGGAAGTGGGAGGGAACTTGAATGTAGTGGGAGGGTACTGGGATTTACTTGGAGGAAAGTGGCATGTACTGGGCTGTACTGGAATGGAACTGGGAGTGAACTGTGTGTGAACTGTGAGGGAACTGGGATGTACTGTGAGGGAACTGGGATGTACTGGGACGTACTGGGACAGACTTGGACGGATCTGGGATGTACTGGGAGGGATCTGGGATGTACTGGGAGGCACTACAATGTGCGGGGATGCCCTGGGATGTACTGTGGAGGAACTAGGATGTACAGGCTTGCACTGGGTTGTACCGGGTGGAACTGGCAGGGATTTGGGATGTACCAGGATCTACTGGGATGTACTGGGATGTACTGGGAGGTAACTGTTATGTACTGGGAAGGAACAGGGAGGGAACTGGGATGTACTGGGAGGAAACTGGGATGTACTGTGAGGGAACTGGGACGTACTGTGAGGACACTGGGATGTACTGTTATGTACTGGGAGGGAAGTGTTATGTACTGAGGGGAACTGGGACGTACTGGGATGTACTGGGAGGGAACTGTGAAGTACTGGGATGTACTGGGAGTGAACTGGGAGGGAACTGGTATGTAGTAGGATGTACTGGGTGGGAACTGGGATGTACTGGGATGTACTGGGAGGGAACTGGTATGTACTGGGAGGGAACTGGGATTTACTGGGAGGGAACTGGGATGTACTGGGACATACTGGCAGGGAACTGGGATGTACTGGGAGGGGATTGGGACGGACTGGGAGGGAACTGGGATGTACTGGGCTGCACTGGTCGGGAACTGGGATGTACTGGGAGGAAACTGGAATGTCCCAGTTGACACCCACTTCCCTCCCAATGCCTCCCAGTATATCCCAGTTTCCTCCCAGTACATCCCAGTAAATCCCAGCTCGCTGCCAGTACATGCCAATACATCGCTGTACATTCCAGTTCTGTTCCTGTACATCCCAATACATCCCCGTTCCATGCCAGTACATCCCAGTTTCCTACCAGTTCATCCCCGTACATCCCAGTTCCCTCCCGGTTCACTACCACTTCTTTCCCAGTGCCTCCCAATACATCCCAGTTCCGTCCCATTACATCCCAGTACATCCCAGGTCCCTCCCAGTACATCCCAGTTCCCTCCCAGTACTGGGAGGGACCTGGGATGTACTGGGAGGCACTACAATGTGCGGGGATGCCCTGGGATGTACCGTGGAGGAACTAGGATGTACAGGCTTGTACTGGGTTGTACCGGGTGGAACTGGCAGGGATTTGAAATGTCCTAGTATCTACTAGGATGTACTGGGATGTACTGGGAGGTAACTGTTGTGTACTGGGAGTGAACTGGGAGAGAACTGGGATGTACTGGGAGGGAACTGGGATGTACTGTGAGGACACTGGGATGTACTGGTATGTACTGGGAGGGAAGTGTTATGTACTGAGGGGAACTGGGACGTACTGGGACGTGCTGGGAGGGAACTATGAAGTATTGGGATGTACTTAGAGGGAATTGGGATGTACTGGGAGGGAACTGGGAGTGAACTGGGAGGCAACTGTGAAGTACTGGGATGTACTGGGAGGGAACTGGTATGTACTGGGAGGGAACTGGGATGTACTGGGTGGAAAGTGTTGGGAATTGGGATTTACTGGGAGGGAACTGGGATGGACTGGGAGGGAACTGGGATGTAGTGGGACATACTGGGAGGGAACTGGGATGTACTGGGGTGTACTGGGAGGGAACTGTTATGTACCGAGGGGGAACTGGGATGTACTGGGAGTGAACTGTGAAGTACTGGGATGTACTTAGAGGGAAGTGGGAGGGAACTTGGATGTAGTGGGAGGGAGCTGGGGTTTACTTGGAGGAAAGTGGCATGTACTGGGCTGTACTGGAATGGAACTGGGAGTGAACTGTGTGTGAACTGTGAGGGAACTGGGATGTACTGTGAGGGAACTGGGATGTACTGGGATGTACTGGGACGGACTGGGAGGGAACTGGGATGTACTGGTAGGGATCTGGGATGTACTGGGCTGC
The DNA here is from genome assembly GCF_949628215.1 of Phalacrocorax aristotelis. Taxonomy (NCBI): domain Eukaryota; kingdom Metazoa; phylum Chordata; class Aves; order Suliformes; family Phalacrocoracidae; genus Phalacrocorax; species Phalacrocorax aristotelis. Next base: position 7,380 of record NW_027441237.1, on the reverse strand, counting down.
ACTGGTAGGGAACTGGGATGTACTGGGAGGAAACTGGAATGTCCCAGTTGACACCCACTTCCCTCCCAGTGCCTCCCAGTATATCCCAGTTTCCTCCCAGTACATCCCAGTAAATCCCAGTTTGCTCCCAGTACATCCCAGTACATCGCAGTACATTCCAGTTCCGTTCCTGTACATCCCAATACATCCCCATTCCATGCCAGTACATCCCAGTTCCCTACCAGTTCATCCCCGTACATCCCAATTCCCTCCCGGTTCACTACCACTTCTTTCCCAGTTCCGTCCCATTACATCCCAGTTCCGTCCCATTACATCCCAGTACATCCCAGTTCCCTCCCAGTACATCCCAGGTCCCTCCCAGTACATCCCAGTTCCCTCCCAGTACTGGGAGGGAGCTGGGATGTACTGGGAGGCACTACAATGTGCGGGGATGCCCTGGGATGTACTGTGGAGGAACTAGGATGTACAGGCTTGTACTGGGTTGTACCGGGTGGAACTGGCAGGGATTTGGGATGTACCAGGATCTACTGGGATGTACTGGGAGGTAACTGTTATGTAATGGGAAGGAACAGGGAGGGAACTGGGATGTACTGGTAGGGAACTGGGATGTACTGGGAGGGAACTGGGACGTACTGTGAGGACACTGGGATGTACTGGTATGTACTGGGAGGGAAGTGTTATGTACTGAGGGGAACTGGGACGTACTGGGATGTACTGGGAGGGAACTGTGAAGTACTGGGATGTACTGGGAGTGAACTGGGAGGGAACTGGTATGTAGTAGGATGTACTGGGTGGGAACTGGGATGTACCAGGATGTACTGGGATGTAGTGGGAGGGAACTGGGAGGGAACTGGTATGTACTGGGAGGGAACTGGTATGTACTGGGAGGGAACTGGGATGTACTGGGACATACTGGCAGGGAACTGGGATGTACTGGGAGGGGATTGGGACGGACTGGGAGGGAACTGGGATGTACTGGGCTGCACTGGTAGGGAACTGGGATGTACTGGGAGGAAACTGGAATGTCCCAGTTGACACCCACTTCCCTCCCAATGCCTCCCAGTATATCCCAGTTTCCTCCCAGTACATCCCAGTAAATCCCAGCTCGCTGCCAGTACATGCCAATACATCGCTGTACATTCCAGTTCTGTTCCTGTACATCCCAATACATCCCCGTTCCATGCCAGTACATCCCAGTTCCCTACCAGTTCATCCCCGTACATCCCAATTCCCTCCCAGTTCACTACCACTTCTTTCCCAGTGCCTCCCAATACATCCCAGTTCCGTCCCATTACATCCCAGTACATCCCAGTTCCCTCCCAGTACATCCCAGTTCCCTCCCAGTACTGGGAGGGACCTGGGATGTACTGGGAGGCACTACAATGTGCGGGGATGTCCTGGGATGTACCGTGGAGGAACTAGGATGTACAGGCTTGTACTGGGTTGTACCGGGTGGAACTGGCAGGGATTTGGGATGTACCAGGATCTACTGGGATGTACTGGGAGGTAACTGTTATGTAATGGGAAGGAACAGGGAGGGAACTGGGATGTACTGGGAGGGAACTGGGATGTACTGGGAGTGAACTGGTATGTAGTAGGATGTACTGGGTGGGAACTGGGATGTACCAGGATGTACTGGGATGTACTGGGAGGGAACTGGTATGTACTGGGAGGGAACTGGGATGTAGGGGGAGGGAACTGGGAGGGAACTGGGATGTAGTGGGAGGGAACTGGGATGTACTGGGACATACTGGGAGGGAACTGGGATGTACTGGGAGGGGATTGGGACGGACTGGGAGGGAACTGGGATGTACTGGGAGGGAACTGGGACGTACTGTGAGGACACTGGGATGTACTGGTATGTACTGGGAGGGAAGTGTTATGTACTGAGGGGAACTGGGACGTACTGGGATGTGCTGGGAGGGAACTGTGAAGTACTGGGGTGTACTTAGCAGGAAGTGGGAGGGAACTGGGATGTAGTGTGATGTACTGGGAGGGAACTGGCATGTACTGGGATGTACTGGAATGGAACTGGGAGTGAACTGTGAGGGAACTGGGATGTACTGGGAGGGAACTGGCATGTACTGGGATGTACTGGAATGGAACTGGGAGTGAACTGTGTGTGAACTGTGAGGGAACTGAGATGTACTGGAGGGAACTGGGATGTACTGGGATATACTGGAGGGAACTGGAATGGACTAAGAGGGAACTGGGACGTACTGGGAGGGAACTAGGACGCACTGGTAGGGAACTGGGACGGAACTGGGATGTACTGGGACGTACTGGGAGGGAACTGGGACGCACTGGGAGGTAACTGTTGTGTACTGGGAGTGAACTGGGAGGGAACTGGTATGTAGTAGGATGTACTGGGAGGGAACTGGGATGTACTGGGACGGAGTGGGAGGGAACTGGGATGTACTGGGATGGAACTTTGAAGTACTGGGATGTACTTAGAGGAAACTGGGAGGCAACTGGCATGTACTGGGATGTATTGGAATGGAACTGGGAGTGAACTGTGTGTGAACTGTGAGGGAACTGGGATGTACTGGGAGGGAACTGGGACGGACTGGGAGGGAACTGGGACGGACTGGGAGGGAAATGGGATGTACTGGGCTGCACTGGTAGGGAACTGGGATGTACTGGGAGGAAACTGGAATATCCCAGTTGACACCCACTTCCCTCCCAGTGCCTCCCAGTATATTCCAGTTTCCACCCAGTATATCCCAGTTTCCTCCCAGTACATCCCAGTAAATTCCAATTTGCTCCCAGTACATCCCAGTACATCGCAGTACATTCCAGTTCCGTTCCTGTACATCCCAATACATCCCCGTTCCATGCCAGTACATCCCAGTTTCCTACCAGTTCATCCCCGTACATCCCAATTCCCTCCCGGTTCGCTACCACTTCTTTCCCAGTGCCTCCCAATACATCCCAGTTCCGTCCCATTACATCCCAGCACATCCCAGTTCCCTCCCAGTACATCCCAGTTCCCTCCCAGTACTGGGAGGGACCTGGGATGTACTGGGAGGCACTACAATGTGCGGGGATGCCCTGGGATGTACCGTGGAGGAACTAGGATGTACAGGCTTGTACTGGGTTGTACCGGGTGGAACTGGCAGGGATTTGGGATGTACCAGGATCTACTGGGATGTACTGGGATGTACTGGGAGGTAACTGTTATGTACTGGGAAGGAACTGGGAGGGAACTGTGAGGGAACTGTGAGGGAATTGTGCGGAGGGGGGCGGCCCCCCGGGCCCCAGCCCCTCCCCCCCGCCTGGGGCCAGGGCGCCGCGGCCGCCGGCCCCTTCCTCCTCTGCCCGCTCCCGTCGCAGACGGCTCGGTATGTGTCACGAGCGGCAGCCCCGTTCAGCAGCTCTCGGAGGGCGCGCGGCTCTGGCCGGCCGTGACCGGGGCCCGCAGGGGTTTCCCGCTCGCCCCGAGAAGGCGCTGGCCCCGAGCCGGGGCGTCCCGCCCCGCCCCGCCCGGCCCTCGGCGCCCTCGCGAGCTGAGCGCGGCCCGGCCAGCAGGGGGCGCTGGCGCTCACCGGCTGGGCGCGGGGGCGGTCCGGCGCGGGGGCGGGGCCGGTGGGGGCCGTTCCTTCCGGCCGCCCTTTAAGGGCCGCCCCGCGGGGCTCGGGCTTCCGGTGGCGCGTGCGCGTCGGAGCGGGGGCGGGAGCGGTGCGTGTGGAGGCCGAAGGGCCGGTGCGTGTGGCGGCCGGGTCGCGAGGCGTCCCTGTGCGGTGCCGGGGCCCCTCTGCGGCCCGGCGTGGGAAGCCCGCGGCCGGCGGAGCCTGCTCGGAGCTGGGCGGGGAGCGCCGCGGCGGTCCGGCCGCCGGCAGCCATCCCCTGCGGTGGCCGGCAGCCCCTCGGGACGCCTGGAGGCCTGGCGGTGCCCGAGCCTCGCCTGCGGCAGCCGCCTGAGAGAGCAGCGCGGCCGTGTCCGGGGGCCGGAGAGCGCTGGTGGGTGAGTTCGGGCAGCGGGTGGGTCTCCGTGTGAGGTGAGGCCTGGCGCGGGCCGTGGGGTATCTCCGTGCGGGTCGGGCCGGGGGCGGGGCGGGGGCCGGGCCCCGCAGAGAAGCCCCGGTCGGGCATCGTTCGCTTTTCCACAATGTAGGGCTCTCCCCGGTTATTTTTTGTGTACTGTGTTTTGGGTCACCTGAAACCCTTCGGCCGGTTACGTTTGGTGCGGGGAGATGGCAGGTCTGGAGCCTGAAAGATCTCTGGTGGGGGGTGGGGGAGGTATTTCTTGCCTTAAAACTCTGAGCCCACCTCGTGAGTCTCGTGACTGTGGCAAATGGCTGAGTCGGGCGTTTTCTGATAACTAACTTCTGAACGTGTGCGTGTGTAGGCACGGGGAGATTTGTGCAGTGTGACGGAGCCCCTTGTGCTTCTGTGCTAATGTCTACCTGTTCTAGACCTCCAGAGTTGGAAAGCCTTTGTTTAGTGCCTAGTTGTGCCTGCGTAACAAATGTTTTAGCTGCTGATGGGTTATACCTCTGCTGCGAACTTCTTGCTGGGTGGCTTGATTGTTTCTGGTTGTCCGTGTAAATCTAGGCAGCTATTTTCTGCCCGGTGGTGAAGCCTATCGCTTTGGATAACAAAGGGCAGGAGTGCAATAAAGAAAAAGGTGATTCGTCTGCTGCAGCTCCTTGGAAACAATTCGTTCCTTATTTTCTGCCCTTGGGCAGGCGTTGTGCTTTCCAGATAATGCAGCCTCTCCTGTGCCTGTCCACGCCGTGCATTTTGTCCTGCCCTTGCTTGAAAAGGCTCTCCTTGCCTTCCTCCCCTCTGCTGCAGTTGCCTTAATCTCTCGCTGCTGCTGCTGCTGCTGCTGGAAGAGGGATAAAGGGAGTGTTGTCGATCGGGTTGTTAAAAGCTTTTTCGCGGGCTGTAACGCGCGGGAAAGGGGGGCCGGGGGGGAGGATCAGTTTGCGGGGAAAATGGGAAACCAACATCACCTTCCCCTCCTACGGCGCAGCCCGGCCGCACGGCTCCCCGGGGATGCCCCTGCCCGCGGGTGTACCGTGTGTGCGCCCCCCGCGTGGGGCGGGGGACGACGACACCCCCCCACACACCGTCGGCGGCACTGGGGCAACCCCTGCCCCAGGGCTCCGCGCTCGTACCCGGCTCTCCCCGCTCCGGCACGGCACGGGGCTGGACGCACCGAGAAGACCCCGGAGCGGCTTCTCGCGTCCGGGCGAGAACAGGGCCCGGCCCCGAGCAGCAGAGCGGGCACCGCCGGTAGCTCGGAGGAGCGGGGCCGGCTCGGCTCGAGGCGTCAGAGCGAAAAGGGACGAGAACCGTCCCGGAGCGTCCGGGGGTTGGGGGGGTTGGCGGATGGTCCGGTGGCCGGGTTCGGCTCCGTGCCGGGCCGTGGGGCAGCCGGAGCCGCGCCAGAGCAGGTGAGGAGCCGCATGGCCGGGCGCGCTGTGGGTCGGCGGGTTTGGGCTGTGGGGTCTCCCGGTCCGCGGAGCCCCCGGGGGGGCGGCGGGGTGCGGGCAGCAGCGGCCCCGGGCCGAGCGCTGTCGTGGGTCGGTGGTTGGGTTTTGGGGCCGAGCCCGTGCCCGTCCCCGGGGAGTAGGGGCAGCCCCACCCGGCTCTCGACTGCTCCTCGTCGGGGTCGGGCGGCGGCGACCCCGGCGGGGGCTCCTGCGGTGCCGGGCGGGTCCCCCCTTGCCCGCGAGGCAGGCAGGGACCCCGGCTGCTGCCGCCGCGGTTTGCTGGAGGCGGGCCGGGCCCGGCCCCCTGTGGGGTTGGGGTGCGGGCCCGGCGCTGCCGGGGAAACGCGGCCTGCGAGAGCAGGAAGAAAGCGCTGCCGGGCTGGCGCTGGGCTGCCCCGCCGGGGTGCGGGGCCGGGCCCGCGCAGTTCAGTTCCCAAGGCCTCCCCGACAGTGCCCGCGTGGGCCGTGGGGGTGCAGGGCTGCGGGGTGGCTGCGCTCTCCGCGGCCCTGAGCGTTGCCCGTGGGGACTGCGGAGGGGGCCGGGACGCAGCCAGGCTCAGCTGGTTTGGTCCCTGAGCGTGGAGAGCACAGCTCTTCTGTTCCTGGGCCTTGAGAGCAGGCTCCTGTGGCTGACGCCGGGGCCCTGAAACAGATCGAGTCGTGCGTTTTGAGGGCCTGAGCGAGGGGACTAAGTGGTGTGGTTTTGGGCTGAGGAGCAGAGGTCAAGTGCTGTGCTTTTGGGACTTGAGAACAGGCTCAGCAGCTGGGCTTTTTGGCTCAGAACCGGTCCCAAAGTGAGCTGGTTTGGGGGCCAAAAGCAGAAGCCGGTTTGGCTGCTTGTGGGGGTGGCGTGGGGGCATCGGGGGCTGCAGGGGAAAGCAAGGGTTGGGCAGGGTACGAGGACCCTCCCCGGAGGTGGGGGTCCGGTCACATCGGACCCCGAAGTTCGGGAGGCCGGCATGCACCAGAGCGAACTCGCCACCTGAGGCGGGTCTCTGGAGGAAGGGTGCTTTTTGGATCCAGTGCAGCGCACCCTCTTTGGGTCCAGCTCTTCATTCTGCGCTGCTTAGAAGAGTTATTAACCAATTAATTAAACATACAAACTAAGTCACAACAGCTCTATCGGCTCCATCGTGGTTTGGAGCTCTGAATCGGTTTCATTTGGTGTCTAACACATTTTTTCCCCGAGGAGAGGCTACGTTTCAAGTTAATTAGTTTTCTCACAAGTGTGTCAGTCGATAAAATTGAGTTACGATTATTAAAACCACAAAGGTGACAGGAGTCTCACGGATCGGGTCTATTTCTGAAAATGTATTCATCCCATGCAAATGTCATCGGGATACAGATCATCTGCACTTCATGCTCTGACAAGACAAGATGCTGAGACAGGGATGAGCTCCAAAAGGACTACTGAAAAGAAAAAAAACCCACGCACTTCATGAAGTCATGGGGGTTTTTTTTGTTTGCATTTGGGGGGGCGGGGTGGCTTTAACAAAAGAGTGCAGTGTTGGCTGGCAGCAGCCTGCAGAGCATTTTTGCTGCCTGATCTCTCCTGTTCTTCTCTTCCACTCCTCTTTCAGGGCTGTAATTGTCATTTGGATAGTTTTAGAAGAGCAGTTAAGTTGCTCGCCTGTGTCAATGTGCTGGTAATACCAGGAAGGTGAATGCTTGAACCGGTCAGGCGGGTGGGAATAACTTGGCTGCAGGTAGAACTTCTGAGGGAAGACCAGCAAAACCAGGAAGCAAATAGCAAGTTCCCCAAAAATGTGCGGGTGTCAAACACATAAAAGTTTTATTGCCGAATGTTTTGTTTTTGGCAATATGTTCCAAATGCCTATTTTTGGTAAACATAACTTTTCAGGAGATTCAGGGTTGTGTGTGGCAAAACATGTCCCTCTGTTTTTGTGTCCTGCCGCACAAACGGCCGGCGGCAGGGCTC